>NW_027364536.1:0-212388 GCF_046119375.1 Phyllobates terribilis
AATGTTTGAAGCTACTGACTGAATGAAAGGAGCTGGCATCTCACTCTCTTTGAATCTTCTTTATCATGCTAGGATTAGCAGGAAAAAGCAAAAAATTTCAGAATTGCACCTTGCAATGTGGAGATATTACTGTTTGTGCATTTACAATATTCATTGATTTTTGCCATTGAAAAACATGTTTTTCATATACCAGAAATGTTTGAAGCTACTGACTGAATGAAAGGAGCTGGCATCTCACTCTCTTTGAATCTTCTTTATCATGCTAGGATTAACAGGAAAAAGCAAAAAATTTCAGAATTGCACCTTGCAATGTGGAGATATTACTGTTTGTGCATTTACAATATTCATTGATTTTTGCCATTGAAAAACGTCCAGAAATGTTTGAAGCTACTGACTGAATGAAAGGAGCTGGCATCTCACTCTCTTTGAATCTTCTTTATCATGCTAGGATTAGCAGGAAAAAGCAAAACATTTCAGAATTGCACCTTGCAATGTGGAGATATTACTGTTTGTGCATTTACAATATTCATTGATTTTTGCCATTGAAAAGCATCATGTTATTCATATACCAGAAATGTTTGAAGCTACTGACTGAATGAAAGGAGCTGGCATCTCACTCTCTTTGAATCTTCTTTATCATGCTAGGATTAGCAGGAAAAAGCAAAGAATTTCCGAATTGCACCTTGCAATGTGGAGATATTACTGTTTGTGCATTTACAATATTCATTGATTTTTGAAATTGAAAAACATGTTTTTCATATACCAGAAATGTTTGAAGCTACTGACTGAATGAAAGGAGCTGGCATCTCACTCTCTTTGAATCTTCTTTATCATGCTAGGATTAGCAGGAAAAAGCAAAAAATTTCAGAATTGCACCTTGCAATGTGGAGATATTACTGTTTGTGCATTTACAATATTCATTGATTTTTGCCATTGAAAAACATGTTTTTCATATACCAGAAATGTTTGAAGCTACTGACTGAATGAAAGGAGCTGGCATCTCACTCTTTGAATCTTCTTTATCATGCTAGGATTAGCAGGAAAAAGCAAAAAATTTCAGAATTGCACCTTGCAATGTGGAGATATTACTGTTTGTGCATTTACAATATTCATTGATTTTTGCCATTGAAAAACATGTTTTTCATATACCAGAAATGTTTGAAGCTACTGACTGAATGAAAGGAGCTGGCATCTCACTCTCTTTGAATCTTCTTTATCATGCTAGGATTAACAGGAAAAAGCAAAAAATTTCAGAATTGCACCTTGCAATGTGGAGATATTACTGTTTGTGCATTTACAATATTCATTGATTTTTGCCATTGAAAAACATGTTTTTCATATACCAGAAATGTTTGAAGCTACTGACTGAATGAAAGGAGCTGGCATCTCACTCTCTTTGAATCTTCTTTATCATGCTAGGATTAACAGGAAAAAGCAAAAAATTTCAGAATTGCACCTTGCAATGTGGAGATATTACTGTTTGTGCATTTACAATATTCATTGATTTTTGCCATTGAAAAACGTCCAGAAATGTTTGAAGCTACTGACTGAATGAAAGGAGCTGGCATCTCACTCTCTTTGAATCTTCTTTATCATGCTAGGATTAGCAGGAAAAAGCAAAAAATTTCAGAATTGCACCTTGCAATGTAGAGATATTACTGTTTGTGCATTTACAATATTCATTGATTTTTGCCATTGAAAAACATATTTTTCATATACCAGAAATGTTTGAAGCTACTGACTGAATGAAAGGAGCTGGCATCTCACTCTCTTTGAATCTTCTTTATCATGCTAGGATTTACAGGAAAAAGCAAAAAATTTCAGAATTGCACCTTGCAATGTGGAGATATTACTGTTTGTGCATTTACAATATTCATTGATTTTTGCCATTGAAAAACATGTTTTTCATATACCAGAAATGTTTGAAGCTACTGACTGAATGAAAGGAGCTGGCATCTCACTCTCTTTGAATCTTCTTTATCATGCTAGGATTAACAGGAAAAAGCAAAAAATTTCAGAATTGCACCTTGCAATGTGGAGATATTACTGTTTGTGCATTTACAATATTCATTGATTTTTGCCATTGAAAAACGTCCAGAAATGTTTGAAGCTACTGACTGAATGAAAGGAGCTGGCATCTCACTCTCTTTGAATCTTCTTTATCATGCTAGGATTAGCAGGAAAAAGCAAAAAATTTCAGAATTGCACCTTGCAATGTGGAGATATTACTGTTTGTGCATTTACAATATTCATTGATTTTTGCCATTGAAAAACATGTTTTTCATATACCAGAAATGTTTGAAGCTACTGACTGAATGAAAGGAGCTGGCATCTCACTCTCTTTGAATCTTCTTTATCATGCTAGGATTAGCAGGAAAAAGCAAAAAATTTCAGAATTGCACCTTGCAATGTGGAGATATTACTGTTTGTGCATTTACAATATTCATTGATTTTTGCCATTGAAAAACATGTTTTTCATATACCAGAAATGTTTGAAGCTACTGACTGAATGAAAGGAGCTGGCATCTCACTCTCTTTGAATCTTCTTTATCATGCTAGGATTAACAGGAAAAAGCAAAAAATTTCAGAATTGCACCTTGCAATGTGGAGATATTACTGTTTGTGCATTTACAATATTCATTGATTTTTGCCATTGAAAAACGTCCAGAAATGTTTGAAGCTACTGACTGAATGAAAGGAGCTGGCATCTCACTCTCTTTGAATCTTCTTTATCATGCTAGGATTAGCAGGAAAAAGCAAAAAATTTCAGAATTGCACCTTGCAATGTGGAGATATTACTGTTTGTGCATTTACAATATTCATTGATTTTTGCCATTGAAAAACATCATGTTATTCATATACCAGAAATGTTTGAAGCTACTGACTGAATGAAAGGAGCTGGCATCTCACTCTCTTTGAATCTTCTTTATCATGCTAGGATTAGCTGGAAAAAGCAAAAAATTTCCGAATTGCACCTTGCAATGTGGAGATATTACTGTTTGTGCATTTACAATATTCATTGATTTTTGCCATTGAAAAACATGTTTTTCATATACCAGAAATGTTTGAAGCTACTGACTGAATGAAAGGAGCTGGCATCTCACTCTCTTTGAATCTTCTTTATCATGCTAGGATTAGCAGGAGAAAGCAAAAAATTTCAGAATTGCACCTTGCAATGTGGAGATATTACTGTTTGTGCATTTACAATATTCATTGATTTTTGCCATTGAAAAACATGTTTTTCATATACCAGAAATGTTTGAAGCTACTGACTGAATGAAAGGAGCTGGCATCTCACTCTCTTTGAATCTTCTTTATCATGCTAGGATTAGCAGGAGAAAGCAAAAAATTTCAGAATTGCACCTTGCAATGTGGAGATATTACTGTTTGTGCATTTACAATATTCATTGATTTTTGCCATTGAAAAACATGTTTTTCATATACCAGAAATGTTTGAAGCTACTGACTGAATGAAAGGAGCTGGCATCTCACTCTCTTTGAATCTTCTTTATCATGCTAGGATTTACAGGAAAAAGCAAAAAATTTCAGAATTGCACCTTGCAATGTGGAGATATTACTGTTTGTGCATTTACAATATTCATTGATTTTTGCCATTGAAAAACATGTTTTTCATATACCAGAAATGTTTGAAGCTACTGACTGAATGAAAGGAGCTGGCATCTCACTCTCTTTGAATCTTCTTTATCATGCTAGGATTAACAGGAAAAAGCAAAAAATTTCAGAATTGCACCTTGCAATGTGGAGATATTACTGTTTGTGCATTTACAATATTCATTGATTTTTGCCATTGAAAAACGTCCAGAAATGTTTGAAGCTACTGACTGAATGAAAGGAGCTGGCATCTCACTCTCTTTGAATCTTCTTTATCATGCTAGGATTAGCAGGAAAAAGCAAAAAATTTCAGAATTGCACCTTGCAATGTGGAGATATTACTGTTTGTGCATTTACAATATTCATTGATTTTTGCCATTGAAAAACATGTTTTTCATATACCAGAAATGTTTGAAGCTACTGACTGAATGAAAGGAGCTGGCATCTCACTCTCTTTGAATCTTCTTTATCATGCTAGGATTAGCAGGAAAAAGCAAAAAATTTCAGAATTGCACCTTGCAATGTGGAGATATTACTGTTTGTGCATTTACAATATTCATTGATTTTTGCCATTGAAAAACATGTTTTTCATATACCAGAAATGTTTGAAGCTACTGACTGAATGAAAGGAGCTGGCATCTCACTCTCTTTGAATCTTCTTTATCATGCTAGGATTAACAGGAAAAAGCAAAAAATTTCAGAATTGCACCTTGCAATGTGGAGATATTACTGTTTGTGCATTTACAATATTCATTGATTTTTGCCATTGAAAAACGTCCAGAAATGTTTGAAGCTACTGACTGAATGAAAGGAGCTGGCATCTCACTCTCTTTGAATCTTCTTTATCATGCTAGGATTAGCAGGAAAAAGCAAAACATTTCAGAATTGCACCTTGCAATGTGGAGATATTACTGTTTGTGCATTTACAATATTCATTGATTTTTGCCATTGAAAAGCATCATGTTATTCATATACCAGAAATGTTTGAAGCTACTGACTGAATGAAAGGAGCTGGCATCTCACTCTCTTTGAATCTTCTTTATCATGCTAGGATTAGCTGGAAAAAGCAAAAAATTTCCGAATTGCACCTTGCAATGTGGAGATATTACTGTTTGTGCATTTACAATATTCATTGATTTTTGCCATTGAAAAACATGTTTTTCATATACCAGAAATGTTTGAAGCTACTGACTGAATGAAAGGAGCTGGCATCTCACTCTCTTTGAATCTTCTTTATCATGCTAGGATTAGCAGGAAAAAGCAAAAAATTTCAGAATTGCACCTTGCAATGTGGAGATATTACTGTTTGTGCATTTACAATATTCATTGATTTTTGCCATTGAAAAACATGTTTTTCATATACCAGAAATGTTTGAAGCTACTGACTGAATGAAAGGAGCTGGCATCTCACTCTCTTTGAATCTTCTTTATCATGCTAGGATTAACAGGAAAAAGCAAAAAATTTCAGAATTGCACCTTGCAATGTGGAGATATTACTGTTTGTGCATTTACAATATTCATTGATTTTTGCCATTGAAAAACATCCAGAAATGTTTGAAGCTACTGACTGAATGAAAGGAGCTGGCATCTCACTCTCTTTGAATCTTCTTTATCATGCTAGGATTAGCAGGAAAAAGCAAAAAATTTCATAATTGCACCTTGCAATGTGGAGATATTACTGTTTGTGCATTTACAATATTCATTGATTTTTGCCATTGAAAAACATGTTTTTCATATACCAGAAATGTTTGAAGCTACTGACTGAATGAAAGGAGCTGGCATCTCACTCTCTTTGAATCTTCTTTATCATGCTAGGATTTACAGGAAAAAGCAAAAAATTTCAGAATTGCACCTTGCAATGTGGAGATATTACTGTTTGTGCATTTACAATATTCATTGATTTTTGCCATTGAAAAACATGTTTTTCATATACCAGAAATGTTTGAAGCTACTGACTGAATGAAAGGAGCTGGCATCTCACTCTCTTTGAATCTTCTTTATCATGCTAGGATTAACAGGAAAAAGCAAAAAATTTCAGAATTGCACCTTGCAATGTGGAGATATTACTGTTTGTGCATTTACAATATTCATTGATTTTTGCCATTGAAAAACGTCCAGAAATGTTTGAAGCTACTGACTGAATGAAAGGAGCTGGCATCTCACTCTCTTTGAATCTTCTTTATCATGCTAGGATTAGCAGGAAAAAGCAAAAAATTTCAGAATTGCACCTTGCAATGTGGAGATATTACTGTTTGTGCATTTACAATATTCATTGATTTTTGCCATTGAAAAACATGTTTTTCATATACCAGAAATGTTTGAAGCTACTGACTGAATGAAAGGAGCTGGCATCTCACTCTCTTTGAATCTTCTTTATCATGCTAGGATTAGCAGGAAAAAGCAAAAAATTTCAGAATTGCACCTTGCAATGTGGAGATATTACTGTTTGTGCATTTACAATATTCATTGATTTTTGCCATTGAAAAACATGTTTTTCATATACCAGAAATGTTTGAAGCTACTGACTGAATGAAAGGAGCTGGCATCTCACTCTCTTTGAATCTTCTTTATCATGCTAGGATTAACAGGAAAAAGCAAAAAATTTCAGAATTGCACCTTGCAATGTGGAGATATTACTGTTTGTGCATTTACAATATTCATTGATTTTTGCCATTGAAAAACGTCCAGAAATGTTTGAAGCTACTGACTGAATGAAAGGAGCTGGCATCTCACTCTCTTTGAATCTTCTTTATCATGCTAGGATTAGCAGGAAAAAGCAAAACATTTCAGAATTGCACCTTGCAATGTGGAGATATTACTGTTTGTGCATTTACAATATTCATTGATTTTTGCCATTGAAAAACATCATGTTATTCATATACCAGAAATGTTTGAAGCTACTGACTGAATGAAAGGAGCTGGCATCTCACTCTCTTTGAATCTTCTTTATCATGCTAGGATTAGCTGGAAAAAGCAAAAAATTTCCGAATTGCACCTTGCAATGTGGAGATATTACTGTTTGTGCATTTACAATATTCATTGATTTTTGCCATTGAAAAACATGTTTTTCATATACCAGAAATGTTTGAAGCTACTGACTGAATGAAAGGAGCTGGCATCTCACTCTCTTTGAATCTTCTTTATCATGCTAGGATTAGCAGGAAAAAGCAAAAAATTTCAGAATTGCACCTTGCAATGTGGAGATATTACTGTTTGTGCATTTACAATATTCATTGATTTTTGCCATTGAAAAACATGTTTTTCATATACCAGAAATGTTTGAAGCTACTGACTGAATGAAAGGAGCTGGCATCTCACTCTCTTTGAATCTTCTTTATCATGCTAGGATTAACAGGAAAAAGCAAAAAATTTCAGAATTGCACCTTGCAATGTGGAGATATTACTGTTTGTGCATTTACAATATTCATTGATTTTTGCCATTGAAAAACGTCCAGAAATGTTTGAAGCTACTGACTGAATGAAAGGAGCTGGCATCTCACTCTCTTTGAATCTTCTTTATCATGCTAGGATTAGCAGGAAAAAGCAAAAAATTTCATAATTGCACCTTGCAATGTGGAGATATTACTGTTTGTGCATTTACAATATTCATTGATTTTTGCCATTGAAAAACATGTTTTTCATATACCAGAAATGTTTGAAGCTACTGACTGAATGAAAGGAGCTGGCATCTCACTCTTTGAATCTTCTTTATCATGCTAGGATTAGCAGGAAAAAGCAAAAAATTTCAGAATTGCACCTTGCAATGTGGAGATATTACTGTTTGTGCATTTACAATATTCATTGATTTTTGCCATTGAAAAACATGTTTTTCATATACCAGAAATGTTTGAAGCTACTGACTGAATGAAAGGAGCTGGCATCTCACTCTCTTTGAATCTTCTTTATCATGCTAGGATTAACAGGAAAAAGCAAAAAATTTCAGAATTGCACCTTGCAATGTGGAGATATTACTGTTTGTGCATTTACAATATTCATTGATTTTTGCCATGGAAAAACGTCCAGAAATGTTTGAAGCTACTGACTGAATGAAAGGAGCTGGCATCTCACTCTCTTTGAATCTTCTTTATCATGCTAGGATTAGCAGGAAAAAGCAAAAAATTTCAGAATTGCACCTTGCAATGTGGAGATATTACTGTTTGTGCATTTACAATATTCATTGATTTTTGCCATTGAAAAACATGTTTTTCATATACCAGAAATGTTTGAAGCTACTGACTGAATGAAAGGAGCTGGCATCTCACTCTCTTTGAATCTTCTTTATCATGCTAGGATTAGCAGGAAAAAGCAAAAAATTTCAGAATTGCACCTTGCAATGTGGAGATATTACTGTTTGTGCATTTACAATATTCATTGATTTTTGCCATTGAAAAACATGTTTTTCATATTCCAGAAATGTTTGAAGCTACTGACTGAATGAAAGGAGCTGGCATCTCACTCTCTTTGAATCTTCTTTATCATGCTAGGATTAACAGGAAAAAGCAAAAAAATTCAGAATTGCACCTTGCAATGTGGAGATATTACTGTTTGTGCATTTACAATATTCATTGATTTTTGCCATTGAAAAACATGTTTTTCATATACCAGAAATGTTTGAAGCTACTGACTGAATGAAAGGAGCTGGCATCTCACTCTCTTTGAATCTTCTTTATCATGCTAGGATTAACAGGAAAAAGCAAAAAATTTCAGAATTGCACCTTGCAATGTGGAGATATAACTGTTTGTGCATTTACAATATTCATTGATTTTTGCCATTGAAAAACGTCCAGAAATGTTTGAAGCTACTGACTGAATGAAAGGAGCTGGCATCTCACTCTCTTTGAATCTTCTTTATCATGCTAGGATTAGCAGGAAAAAGCAAAAAATTTCAGAATTGCACCTTGCAATGTGGAGATATTACTGTTTGTGCATTTACAAAATTCATTGATTTTTGCCATTGAAAAACATGTTTTTCATATACCAGAAATGTTTGAAGCTACTGACTGAATGAAAGGAGCTGGCATCTCACTCTCTTTGAATCTTCTTTATCATGCTAGGATTAGCAGGAAAAAGCAAAAAATTTCAGAATTGCACCTTGCAATGTGGAGATATTACTGTTTGTGCATTTACAATATTCATTGATTTTTGCCATTGAAAAACATGTTTTTCATATACCAGAAATGTTTGAAGCTACTGACTGAATGAAAGAAGCTGGCATCTCACTCTCTTTGAATCTTCTTTATCATGCTAGGATTAACAGGAAAAAGCAAAAAATTTCAGAATTGCACCTTGCAATGTGGAGATATTACTGTTTGTGCATTTACAATATTCATTGATTTTTGCCATTGAAAAACGTCCAGAAATGTTTGAAGCTACTGACTGAATGAAAGGAGCTGGCATCTCACTCTCTTTGAATCTTCTTTATCATGCTAGGATTAACAGGAAAAAGCTAAAAATTTCAGAATTGCACCTTGCAATGTGGAGATATTACTGTTTGTGCATTTACAATATTCATTGATTTTTGCCATTGAAAAACATGTTTTTCATATACCAGAAATGTTTGAAGCTACTGACTGAAAGGAGCTGGCATCTCACTCTCTTTGAATCTTCTTTATCATGCTAGGATTAGCAGGAAAAAGCAAAAAATTTCAGAATTGCACCTTGCAATGTGGAGATATTACTGTTTGTGCATTTACAATATTCATTGATTTTTGCCATTGAAAAACATGTTTTTCATATACCAGAAATGTTTGAAGCTACTGACTGAATGAAAGGAGCTGGCATCTCACTCTCTTTGAATCTTCTTTATCATGCTAGGATTAGCAGGAAAAAGCAAAAAATTTCAGAATTGCACCTTGCAATGTGGAGATATTACTGTTTGTGCATTTACAATATTCATTGATTTTTGCCATTGAAAAACATGTTTTTCATATACCAGAAATGTTTGAAGCTATGACTGAATGAAAGGAGCTGGCATCTCACTCTCTTTGAATCTTCTTTATCATGCTAGGATTAACAGGAAAAAGCAAAAAATTTCAGAATTGCACCTTGCAATGTGGAGATATTACTGTTTGTGCATTTACAATATTCATTGATTTTTGCCATTGAAAAACATGTTTTTCATATACCAGAAATGTTTGAAGCTACTGACTGAATGAAAGGAGCTGGCATCTCACTCTCTTTGAATCTTCTTTATCATGCTAGGATTAACAGGAAAAAGCAAAAAAATTCAGAATTGCACCTTGCAATGTGGAGATATTACTGTTTGTGCATTTACAATATTCATTGATTTTTGCCATTGAAAAACGTCCAGAAATGTTTGAAGCTACTGACTGAATGAAAGGAGCTGGCATCTCACTCTCTTTGAATCTTCTTTATCATGCTAGGATTAGCAGGAAAAAGCAAAAAATTTCAGAATTGCACCTTGCAATGGCAAAAATCAATGAATATTGTAAATGCACAAACTAATATCTCCACATTGCAAGGTGCAATTCTGAAATTTTTTGCTTTTTCCTGTTAATCCTAGCATGATAAAGAAGATTCAAAGAGAGTGAGATGCCAGCTCCTTTCATTCAGTCAGTAGCTTCAAACATTTCTGGTATATGAAAAACATGTTTTTCAATGGCAAAATTCAATGAATATTGTAAATGCACAAACAGTAATATCTCCACATTGCAAGGTGCAATTCTGAAATTTTTTGCTTTTTCCTGTTAATCCTAGCATGATAAAGAAGATTCAAAGAGAGTGAGATGCCAGCTCCTTTCATTCAGTCAGTAGCTTCAAACATTTCTGGTATATGAAAAACATGTTTTTCAATGGCAAAAATCAATGAATATTGTAAATGCACAAACAGTAATATCTCCACATTGCAAGGTGCAATTCTGAAATTTTTTGCTTTTTCCTGCTAATCCTAGCATGATAAAGAAGATTCAAAGAGAGTGAGATGCCAGCTCCTTTCATTCAGTCAGTAGCTTCAAACATTTCTGGACGTTTTTCAATGGCAAAAATCAATGAATATTGTAAATGCACAAACAGTAATATCTCCACATTGCAAGGTGCAATTCTGAAATTTTTTGCTTTTTCCTGTTAATCCTAGCATGATAAAGAAGATTCAAAGAGAGTGAGATGCCAGCTCCTTTCATTCAGTCAGTAGCTTCAAACATTTCTGGTATATGAAAAACATGTTTTTCAATGGCAAAAATCAATGAATATTGGAAATGCACAAACAGTAATATCTCCACATTGCAAGGTGCAATTCTGAAATTTTTTGCTTTTTCCTGCTAATCCTAGCATGATAAAGAAGATTCAAAGAGAGTGAGATGCCAGCTCCTTTCATTCAGTCAGTAGCTTCAAACATTTCTGGTATATGAAAAACATGTTTTTCAATGGCAAAAATCAATGAATATTGTAAATGCACAAACAGTAATATCTCCACATTGCAAGGTGCAATTCGGAAATTTTTTGCTTTTTCCTGCTAATCCTAGCATGATAAAGAAGATTCAAAGAGAGTGAGATGCCAGGTCCTTTCATTCAGTCAGTAGCTTCAAACATTTCTGGTATATGAATAACATGATGTTTTTCAATGGCAAAAATCAATGAATATTGTAAATGCACAAACAGTAATATCTCCACATTGCAAGGTGCAATTCTGAAATTTTTTGCTTTTTCCTGCTAATCCTAGCATGATAAAGAAGATTCAAAGAGAGTGAGATGCCAGCTCCTTTCATTCAGTCAGTAGCTTCAAACATTTCTGGACGTTTTTCAATGGCAAAAATCAATGAATATTGTAAATGCACAAACAGTAATATCTCCACATTGCAAGGTGCAATTCTGAAATTTTTTGCTTTTTCCTGTTAATCCTAGCATGATAAAGAAGATTCAAAGAGAGTGAGATGCCAGCTCCTTTCATTCAGTCAGTAGCTTCAAACATTTCTGGTATATGAAAAACATGTTTTTCAATGGCAAAAATCAATGAATATTGTAAATGCACAAACAGTAATATCTCCACATTGCAAGGTGCAATTCTGAAATGTTTTGCTTTTTCCTGCTAATCCTAGCATGATAAAGAAGATTCAAAGAGAGTGAGATGCCAGCTCCTTTCATTCAGCCAGTAGCTTCAAACATTTCTGGTATATGAAAAACATGTTTTTCAATGGCAAAAATCAATGAATATTGTAAATGCACAAACAGTAATATCTCCACATTGCAAGGTGCAATTCGGAAATTTTTTGCTTTTTCCTGCTAATCCTAGCATGATAAAGAAGATTCAAAGAGAGTGAGATGCCAGCTCCTTTCATTCAGTCAGTAGCTTCAAACATTTCTGGTATATGAATAACATGATGTTTTTCAATTGCAAAAATCAATGAATATTGTAAATGCACAAACAGTAATATCTCCACATTGCAAGGTGCAATTCTGAAATTTTTTGCTTTTTCCTGCTAATCCTAGCATGATAAAGAAGATTCAAAGAGAGTGAGATGCCAGCTCCTTTCATTCAGTCAGTAGCTTGAAACATTTCTGGACGTTTTTCAATGGCAAAAATCAATGAATATTGTAAATGCACAAACAGTAATATCTCCACATTGCAAGGTGCAATTCTGAAATTTTTTGCTTTTTCCTGTTAATCCTAGCATGATAAAGAAGATTCAAAGAGAGTGAGATGCCAGCTCCTTTCATTCAGTCAGTAGCTTCAAACATTTCTGGTATATGAAAAACATGTTTTTCAATGGCAAAAATCAATGAATATTGTAAATGCACAAACAGTAATATCTCCACATTGCAAGGTGCAATTCTGAAATTTTTTGCTTTTTCCTGTTAATCCTAGCATGATAAAGAAGATTCAAAGAGAGTGAGATGCCAGCTCCTTTCATTCAGTCAGTAGCTTCAAACATTTCTGGACGTTTTTCAATGGCAAAAATCAATGAATATTGTAAATGCACAAACAGTAATATCTCCACATTGCAAGGTGCAATTCTGAAATTTTTTGCTTTTTCCTGTTAATCCTAGCATGATAAAGAAGATTCAAAGAGAGTGAGATGCCAGCTCCTTTCATTCAGTCAGTAGCTTCAAACATTTCTGGTATATGAAAAACATGTTTTTCAATGGCAAAAATCAATGAATATTGTAAATGCACAAACAGTAATATCTCCACATTGCAAGGTGCAATTCTGAAATTTTTTGCTTTTTCCTGCTAATCCTAGCATGATAAAGAAGATTCAAAGAGAGTGAGATGCCAGCTCCTTTCATTCAGTCAGTAGCTTCAAACATTTCTGGTATATGAAAAACATGTTTTTCAATGGCAAAAGTCAATGAATATTGTAAATGCACAAACAGTAATATCTCCACATTGCAAGGTGCAATTCTGAAATTTTTTGCTTTTTCCTGCTAATCCTAGCATGATAAAGAAGATTCAAAGAGAGTGAGATGCCAGCTCCTTTCATTCAGTCAGTAGCTTCAAACATTTCTGGTATATGAAAAACATGTTTTTCAATGGCAAAAATCAATGAATATTGTAAATGCACAAACAGTAATATCTCCACATTGCAAGGCGCAATTCTGAAATTTTTTGCTTTTTCCTGCTCCTCTTAGCATGATAAAGAAGATTCAAAGAGAGTGAGATGCCAGCTCCTTTCATTCAGTCAGTAGCTTCAATCATTTCTGGACGTTTTTCAATGGCAAAAATCAATGAATATTGTAAATGCACAAACAGTAATTTCTCCGCATTGCAAGGTGCAATTCTGAAATTTTTTGCTTTTTCCTGCTCCTCTTAGCATGATAAAGAAGATTCAAAGAGAGTGAGGTGCCAGCTCCTTTCATTCAGTCAGTAGCTTCAAACATTTCTGGTATATGAATAACATGGTTTTCAATGGCAAAAATCAATGAATATTGTAAATGCACAAACAGTAATTTCTCCGCATTGCAAGGTGCAATTCTGAAATTTTTTGCTTTTTCCTGCTCCTCTTAGCATGATAAAGAAGATTCAAAGAGAGTGAGATGCCAGCTCCTTTCATTCAGTCAGTAGCTTCAATCATTTCTGGACGTTTTTCAATGGCAAAAATCAATGAATATTGTAAATGCACAAACAGTAATTTCTCCGCATTGCAAGGTGCAATTCTGAAATTTTTTGCTTTTTCCTGCTCCTCTTAACATGATAAAGAAGATTCAAAGAGAGTGAGATGCCAGCTCCTTTCATTCAGTCAGTAGCTTCAATCATTTCTGGACGTTTTTCAATGGCAAAAATCAATGAATATTGTAAATGCACAAACTGTAATTTCTCCGCATTGCAAGGTGCAATTCTGAAATTTTTTGCTTTTTCCTGCTCCTCTTAGCATGATAAAGAAGATTCAAAGAGAGTGAGATGCCAGCTCCTTTCATTCAGTCAGTAGCTTCAAACATTTCTGGTATATGAATAACATGATGTTTTTCAATGGCAAAAATCAATGAATATTGTAAATGCACAAACAGTAATATCTCCACATTGCAAGGTGCAATTCTGAAATTTTTTGCTTTTTCCTGTTAATCCTAGCATGATAAAGAAGATTCAAAGAGAGTGAGATGCCAGCTCCTTTCATTCAGTCAGTAGCTTCAAACATTTCTGGACGTTTTTCAATGGCAAAAATCAATGAATATTGTAAATGCACAAACAGTAATATCTCCACATTGCAAGGTGCAATTCTGAAATTTTTTGCTTTTTCCTGTTAATCCTAGCATGATAAAGAAGATTCAAAGAGAGTGAGATGCCAGCTCCTTTCATTCAGTCAGTAGCTTCAAACATTTCTGGTATATGAAAAACATGTTTTTCAATGGCAAAAATCAATGAATATTGTAAATGCACAAACAGTAATATCTCCACATTGCAAGGTGCAATTCTGAAATTTTTTGCTTTTTCCTGCTAATCCTAGCATGATAAAGAAGATTCAAAGAGAGTGAGATGCCAGCTCCTTTCATTCAGTCAGTAGCTTCAAACATTTCTGGTATATGAAAAACATATTTTTCAATGGCAAAAGTCAATGAATATTGTAAATGCACAAACAGTAATATCTCCACATTGCAAGGTGCAATTCTGAAATTTTTTGCTTTTTCCTGCTAATCCTAGCATGATAAAGAAGATTCAAAGAGAGTGAGATGCCAGCTCCTTTCATTCAGTCAGTAGCTTCAAACATTTCTGGTATATGAAAAACATGTTTTTCAATGGCAAAAATCAATGAATATTGTAAATGCACAAACAGTAATATCTCCACATTGCAAGGCGCAATTCTGAAATTTTTTGCTTTTTCCTGCTCCTCTTAGCATGATAAAGAAGATTCAAAGAGAGTGAGATGCCAGCTCCTTTCATTCAGTCAGTAGCTTCAATCATTTCTGGACGTTTTTCAATGGCAAAAATCAATGAATATTGTAAATGCACAAACAGTAATTTCTCCGCATTGCAAGGTGCAATTCTGAAATTTTTTGCTTTTTCCTGCTCCTCTTAGCATGATAAAGAAGATTCAAAGAGAGTGAGGTGCCAGCTCCTTTCATTCAGTCAGTAGCTTCAAACATTTCTGGTATATGAATAACATGTTTTTCAATGGCAAAAATCAATGAATATTGTAAATGCACAAACAGTAATTTCTCCGCATTGCAAGGTGCAATTCTGAAATTTTTTGCTTTTTCCTGCTCCTCTTAGCATGATAAAGAAGATTCAAAGAGAGTGAGATGCCAGCTCCTTTCATTCAGTCAGTAGCTTCAATCATTTCTGGACGTTTTTCAATGGCAAAAATCAATGAATATTGTAAATGCACAAACAGTAATTTCTTCGCATTGCAAGGTGCAATTCTGAAATTTTTTGCTTTTTCCTGCTCCTCTTAACATGATAAAGAAGATTCAAAGAGAGTGAGATGCCAGCTCCTTTCATTCAGTCAGTAGCTTCAATCATTTCTGGACGTTTTTCAATGGCAAAAATCAATGAATATTGTAAATGCACAAACAGTAATTTCTCCGCATTGCAAGGTGCAATTCTGAAATTTTTTGCTTTTTCCTGCTCCTCTTAGCATGATAAAGAAGATTCAAAGAGAGTGAGGTGCCAGCTCCTTTCATTCAGTCAGTAGCTTCAAACATTTCTGGTATATGAATAACATGGTTTTCAATGGCAAAAATCAATGAATATTGTAAATGCACAAACAGTAATTTCTCCGCATTGCAAGGTGCAATTCTGAAATTTTTTGCTTTTTCCTGCTCCTCTTAGCATGATAAAGAAGATTCAAAGAGAGTGAGATGCCAGCTCCTTTCATTCAGTCAGTAGCTTCAATCATTTCTGGACGTTTTTCAATGGCAAAAATCAATGAATATTGTAAATGCACAAACAGTAATTTCTCCGCATTGCAAGGTGCAATTCTGAAATTTTTTGCTTTTTCCTGCTCCTCTTAACATGATAAAGAAGATTCAAAGAGAGTGAGATGCCAGCTCCTTTCATTCAGTCAGTAGCTTCAATCATTTCTGGACGTTTTTCAATGGCAAAAATCAATGAATATTGTAAATGCACAAACTGTAATTTCTCCGCATTGCAAGGTGCAATTCTGAAATTTTTTGCTTTTTCCTGCTCCTCTTAGCATGATAAAGAAGATTCAAAGAGAGTGAGATGCCAGCTCCTTTCATTCAGTCAGTAGCTTCAAACATTTCTGGTATATGAATAACATGATGTTTTTCAATGGCAAAAATCAATGAATATTGTAAATGCACAAACAGTAATATCTCCACATTGCAAGGTGCAATTCTGAAATTTTTTGCTTTTTCCTGTTAATCCTAGCATGATAAAGAAGATTCAAAGAGAGTGAGATGCCAGCTCCTTTCATTCAGTCAGTAGCTTCAAACATTTCTGGACGTTTTTCAATGGCAAAAATCAATGAATATTGTAAATGCACAAACAGTAATATCTCCACATTGCAAGGTGCAATTCTGAAATTTTTTGCTTTTTCCTGTTAATCCTAGCATGATAAAGAAGATTCAAAGAGAGTGAGATGCCAGCTCCTTTCATTCAGTCAGTAGCTTCAAACATTTCTGGTATATGAAAAACATGTTTTTCAATGGCAAAAATCAATGAATATTGTAAATGCACAAACAGTAATATCTCCACATTGCAAGGTGCAATTCTGAAATTTTTTGCTTTTTCCTGCTAATCCTAGCATGATAAAGAAGATTCAAAGAGAGTGAGATGCCAGCTCCTTTCATTCAGTCAGTAGCTTCAAACATTTCTGGTATATGAAAAACATGTTTTTCAATGGCAAAAGTCAATGAATATTGTAAATGCACAAACAGTAATATCTCCACATTGCAAGGTGCAATTCTGAAATTTTTTGCTTTTTCCTGCTAATCCTAGCATGATAAAGAAGATTCAAAGAGAGTGAGATGCCAGCTCCTTTCATTCAGTCAGTAGCTTCAAACATTTCTGGTATATGAAAAACATGTTTTTCAATGGCAAAAATCAATGAATATTGTAAATGCACAAACAGTAATATCTCCACATTGCAAGGCGCAATTCTGAAATTTTTTGCTTTTTCCTGCTCCTCTTAGCATGATAAAGAAGATTCAAAGAGAGTGAGATGCCAGCTCCTTTCATTCAGTCAGTAGCTTCAATCATTTCTGGACGTTTTTCAATGGCAAAAATCAATGAATATTGTAAATGCACAAACAGTAATTTCTCCGCATTGCAAGGTGCAATTCTGAAATTTTTTGCTTTTTCCTGCTCCTCTTAGCATGATAAAGAAGATTCAAAGAGAGTGAGGTGCCAGCTCCTTTCATTCAGTCAGTAGCTTCAAACATTTCTGGTATATGAATAACATGTTTTTCAATGGCAAAAATCAATGAATATTGTAAATGCACAAACAGTAATTTCTCCGCATTGCAAGGTGCAATTCTGAAATTTTTTGCTTTTTCCTGCTCCTCTTAGCATGATAAAGAAGATTCAAAGAGAGTGAGATGCCAGCTCCTTTCATTCAGTCAGTAGCTTCAATCATTTCTGGACGTTTTTCAATGGCAAAAATCAATGAATATTGTAAATGCACAAACAGTAATTTCTTCGCATTGCAAGGTGCAATTCTGAAATTTTTTGCTTTTTCCTGCTCCTCTTAACATGATAAAGAAGATTCAAAGAGAGTGAGATGCCAGCTCCTTTCATTCAGTCAGTAGCTTCAATCATTTCTGGACGTTTTTCAATGGCAAAAATCAATGAATATTGTAAATGCACAAACTGTAATTTCTCCGCATTGCAAGGTGCAATTCTGAAATTTTTTGCTTTTTCCTGCTCCTCTTAGCATGATAAAGAAGATTCAAAGAGAGTGAGATGCCAGCTCCTTTCATTCAGTCAGTAGCTTCAATCATTTCTGGACGTTTTTCAATGGTAAAAATCAATGAATATTGTAAATGCACAAACAGTAATTTCTGTGCATTGCAAGGTGCAATTCTGAAATTTTTTGCTTTTTCCTGCTCCTCTTAGCATGGTAAAGAAGATTCAAAGAGAGTGAGATGCCAGCTCCTTTCATTCAGTCAGTAGCTTCAAACATTTCTGGTATATGAATAACATGATGTTTTTCAATGACAAAAATCAATGAATATTGTAAATGCACAAACAGTAATTTCTCCGCATTGCAAGGTGCAAGTCTGAAATTTTTTGCTTTTTCCTGCTCCTCTTAGCATGATAAAGAAGATTCAAAGAGAGTGAGATGCCAGCTCCTTTCATTCAGTTAGTAGCTTCAATCATTTCTGGACGTTTTTCAATGGCAAAAATCAATGAATATTGTAAATGCACAAACTGTAATTTCTCCGCATTGCAAGGTGCAATTCTGAAATTTTTTGCTTTTTCCTGCTCCTCTTAGCATGATAAAGAAGATTCAAAGAGAGTGAGATGCCAGCTCCTTTCATTCAGTCAGTAGCTTCAATCATTTCTGGACGTTTTTCAATGGCAAAAATCAATGAATATTGTAAATGCACAAACAGTAATTTCTCCGCATTGCAAGGTGCAATTCTGAAATTTTTTGCTTTTTCCTGCTCCTCTTAGCATGGTAAAGAATACTCAAAGAGAGTGAGATGCCAGCTCCTTTCATTCAGTCAGTAGCTTCAAACATTTCTGGTATATGAATAACATGATGTTTTTCAATGGCAAAAATCAATGAATATTGTAAATGCACAAACAGTAATTTCTCCGCATTGCAAGGTGCAAGTCTGAAATTTTTTGCTTTTTCCTGCTCCTCTTAGCATGATAAAGAAGATTCAAAGAGAGTGAGATGCCAGCTCCTTTCATTCAGTCAGTAGCTTCAAACATTTCTGGTATATGAATAACATGATGTTTTTCAATGGCAAAAATCAATGAATATTGTAAATGCACAAACAGTAATTTCTCCGCATTGCAAGGTGCAATTCTGAAATTTTTTGCTTTTTCCTGCTCCTCTTAGCATGATAAAGAAGATTCAAAGAGAGTGAGATGCCAGCTCCTTTCATTCAGTCAGTAGCTTCAATCATTTCTGGACGTTTTTCAATGGCAAAAATCAATGAATATTGTAAATGCACAAACAGTAATTTCTCCGCATTGCAAGGTGCAATTCTGAAATTTTTTGCTTTTTCCTGCTCCTCTTAGCATGATAAAGAAGATTCAAAGAGAGTGAGATGTCAGCTCCTTTCATTCAGTCAGTAGCTTCAAACATTTCTGGTATATGAATAACATGATGTTTTTCAATGGCAAAAATCAATGGATATTGTAAATGCACAAACAGTAATTTCTCCGCATTGCAAGGTGCAATTCTGAAATTTTTTGCTTTTTCCTGCTCCTCTTAGCATGATAAAGAAGATTCAAAGAGAGTGAGATGCCAGCTCCTTTCATTCAGTCAGTAGCTTCAATCATTTCTGGACGTTTTTCAATGGCAAAAATCAATGAATATTGTAAATGCACAAACAGTAATTTCTCCGCATTGCAAGGTGCAATTCTGAAATTTTTTGCTTTTTCCTGCTCCTCTTAGCATGATAAAGAAGATTCAAAGAGAGTGAGATGCCAGCTCCTTTCATTCAGTCAGTAGCTTCAAACATTTCTGGTATATGAATAACATGATGTTTTTCAATGGCAAAAATCAATGAATATTGTAAATGCACAAACAGTAATTTCTCCGCATTGCAAGGTGCAATTCTGAAATTTTTTGCTTTTTCCTGCTCCTCTTAGCATGATAAAGAAGATTCAAAGAGAGTGAGATGCCAGCTCCTTTCGTTCAGTCAGTAGCTTCAATCATTTCTGGACGTTTTTCAATGGCAAAAATCATTGAATATTATAAATGCACAAACAGTAATTTCTCCGCATTGCAAGGTGCAATTCTGAAATTTTTTACTTTTTCCTGCTCCTCTTAGCATGATAAATAAGATTCAAAGAGAGTGAGATGCCAGCTCCTTTCATTCAGTCAGTAGCTTCAATCATTTCTGGTATATGAATAACATGATGTTTTTCAATGGCAAAAATCAATGAATATTGTAAATGCACAAACAGTAATTTCTCCGCATTGCAAGGTGCAATTCTGAAATTTTTTGCTTTTTCCTGCTCCTCGTAGCATGATAAAGAAGATTCAAAGAGAGTGAGATGCCAGCTCCTTTCATTCAGTCAGTAGCTTCAAACATTTCTGGGCGTTTTTCAATGGCAAAAATCAATGAATATTGTAAATGCACAAACAGTAATTTCTCCGCATTGCAAGGTGCAATTCTGAAATTTTTTGCTTTTTCCTGCTCCTCGTAGCATGATAAAGAAGATTCAAAGAGAGTGAGATGCCAGCTCCTTTCATTCAGTCAGTAGCTTCAATCATTTCTGGACGTTTTTCAATGGCAAAAATCAATGAATATTGTAAATGCACAAACAGTAATTTCTCCGCATTGCAAGGTGCAATTCTGAAATTTTTTGCTTTTTCCTGCTCCTCTTAGCATGATAAAGAAGATTCAAAGAGAGTGAGATGCCAGCTCCTTTCATTTAGTCAGTAGCTTCAATCATTTCTGGACGTTTTTCAATGGCAAAAATCAATGAATATTGTTAATGCACAAACAGTAATTTCTCCGCATTGCAAGGTGCAATTCTGAAATTTTTTGCTTTTTCCTGCTCCTCTTACAATGATAAAGAAGATTCAAAGAGAGTGAGATGCCAGCTCCTTTCATTCAGTCAGTAGCTTCAATCATTTCTGGACGTTTTTCAATGGCAAAAATCAATGAATATTGTAAATGCACAAACAGTAATTTCTCCGCATTGCAAGGTGCAATTCTGAAATTTTTTGCTTTTTCCTGCTCCTCTTAGCATGATAAAGAAGATTCAAAGAGAGTGAGATGCCAGCTCCTTTCATTCAGTCAGTAGCTTCAAACATTTCTGGTATATGAATAACATGATGTTTTTCAATGGCAAAAATCAATGAATATTGTAAATGCACAAACAGTAATTTATCCGCATTGCAAGGTGCAATTCTGAAATTTTTTGCTTTTTCCTGCTCCTCTTAGCATGATAAAGAAGATTCAAAGAGAGTGAGATGCCAGCTCCTTTTGTTCAGTCAGTAGCTTCAATCATTTCTGGACGTTTTTCAATGGCAAAAATCATTGAATATTATAAATGCACAAACAGTAATTTCTCCGCATTGCAAGGTGCAATTCTGAAATTTTTTACTTTTTCCTGCTCCTCTTAGCATGATAAAGAAGATTCAAAGAGAGTGAGATGCCAGCTCCTTTCATTCAGTCAGTAGCTTCAATCATTTCTGGTATATGAATAACATGATGTTTTTCAATGGCAAAAATCAATGAATATTGTAAATGCACAAACAGTAATTTCTCCGCATTGCAAGGTGCAATTCTGAAATTTTTTACTTTTTCCTGCTCCTCTTAGCATGATAAAGAAGATTCAAAGAGAGTGAGATGACAGCTCCTTTCATTCAGTCAGTAGCTTCAATCATTTCTGGACGTTTTTCAATGGCAAAAATCAATGAATATTGTAAATGCACAAACAGTAATTTCTCCGCATTGCAAGGTGCAATTCTGAAATTTTTTGCTTTTTCCTGCTCTTCTTAGCTTGATAAACAAGATTCAAAGAGAGTGAGATGCCAGCTCCTTTCATTCAGTCAGTAGCTTCAATCATTTCTGGACGTTTTTCAATGGCAAAAATCAATGAATATTGTAAATGCACAAACAGTAATTTCTCCGCATTGCAAGGTGCAATTCTGAAATTTTTTGCTTTTTCCTGCTCCTCTTAGCATGATAAAGAAGATTCAAAGAGAGTGAGATGCCAGCTCCTTTCATTCAGTCAGTAGCTTCAAACATTTCTGGTATATGAATAACATGATGTTTTTCAATGGCAAAAATCAATGAATATTGTAAATGCACAAACAGTAATTTCTCAGCATTGCAAGGTGCAATTCTGAAATTTTTTGCTTTTTCCTGCTCCTCTTAGCATGATAAAGAAGATTCAAAGAGAGTGAGATGCCAGCTCCTTTCATTCAGTCAGTAGCTTCAATCATTTCTGGACGTTTTTCAATTGCAAAAATCAATGAATATTGTAAATGCACAAACAGTAATTTCTCCGCATTGCAAGGTGCAATTCTGAAATTTTTTGCTTTTTCCTGCTCCTCTTAGCATGATAAAGACGATTCAAAGAGAGTGAGATGCCAGCTACTTTCATTCAGTCAGTAGCTTCAATCATTTCTGGTATATGAATAACATGATGTTTTTCAATGGCAAAAATCAATGAATATTGTAAATGCACAAACAGTAATTTCTCCGCATTGCAAGGTGCAATTCTGAATTTTTTTGCTTTTTCCTGCTGCTCTTAGCATGATAAAGAAGATTCAAAGAGAGTGAGATGCCAGCTCCTTTCATTCACTCAGTAGCTTCAATCATTTCTGGTATATGAATAACATGATGTTTTTCAATGGCAAAAATCAATGAATATTGTAAATGCACAAACAGTAATTTATCCGCATTGCAAGGTGCAATTCTGAAATTTTTTGCTTTTTCCTGCTCCTCTTAGCATGATAAAGAAGATTCAAAGAGAGTGAGATGCAAGCTCCTTCCATTCAGTCAGTAGCTTCAAACATTTCTGGTATATGAATAACATGATGCTTTTCAATGGCAAAAATCAATGAATATTGTAAATGCACAAACAGTAATTTCTCCGCATTGCAAGGTGCAATTCTGAAATTTTTTGCTTTTTCCTGCTCCTCTTAGCATGATAAAGAAGATTCAAAGAGAGTGAGATGCCAGCTCCTTTCATTCAGTCAGTAGCTTCAATCATTTCTGGACGTTTTTCAATGGCAAAAATCAATGAATATTGTAAATGCACAAACAGTAATTTCTCCGCATTGCAAGGTGCAATTCTGAAATTTTTTTGCTTTTTCCTGCTCCTCTTAGCATGATAAAGAAGATTCAAAGAGAGTGAGATGCCAGCTCCTTTCATTCAGTCAGTAGCTTCAATCATTTCTGGTATATGAATAACATGATGTTTTTCAATGGCAAAAATCAATGAATTTTGTAAATGCACAAACAGTAATTTCTCCGCATTGCAAGGTGCAATTCTGAAATTTTTTGCTTTTTCCTGCTCCTCTTAGCATGATAAAGAAGATTCAAAGAGAGTGAGATGCCAGCTCCTTTCATTCAGTCAGTAGCTTCAATCATTTCTGGACGTTTTTCAATGGCAAAAATCATTGAATATTGTAAATGCACAAACAGTAATTTCTCCGCATTGCAAGGTGCAATTCTGAAATTTTTTACTTTTTCCTGCTCCTCTTAGCATGATAAAGAAGATTCAAAGAGAGTGAGATGCCAGCTCCTTTCATTCAGTCAGTAGCTTCAATCATTTCTGGTATATGAATAACATGATGTTTTTCAATCGCAAAAATCAATGAATATTGTAAATGCACAAACAGTAATTTCTCCGCATTGCAAGGTGCAATTCTGAAATTTTTTGCTTTTTCCTGCTCCTCTTAGCATGATAAAGAAGATTCAAAGAGAGTGAGATGCCAGCTCCTTTCATTCAGTCAGTAGCTTCAATCATTTCTGGACGTTTTTCAATGGCAAAAATCAATGAATATTGTAAATGCACAAACAGTAATTTCTCCGCATTGCAAGGTGCAATTCTGAAATTTTTTGCTTTTTCCTGCTCCTCTTAGCATGATAAAGAAGATTCAAAGAGAGTGAGGTGCCAGCTCCTTTCATTCAGTCAGGAGCTTCAAACATTTCTGGTATATGAATAACATGTTTTTCAATGGCAAAAATCAATGAATATTGTAAATGCACAAACAGTAATTTCTCCGCATTGCAAGGTGCAATTCTGAAATTTTTTGCTTTTTCCTGCTCCTCTTAGCATGATAAAGAAGATTCAAAGAGAGTGAGATGCCAGCTCCTTTCATTCAGTCAGTAGCTTCAATCATTTCTGGACGTTTTTCAATGGCAAAAATCAATGAATATTGTAAATGCACAAACAGTAATTTCTCCGCATTGCAAGGTGCAATTCTGAAATTTTTTGCTTTTTCCTGCTCCTCTTAGCATGATAAAGAAGATTCAAAGAGAGTGAGATGCCAGCTCCTTTCATTCAGTCAGTAGCTTCAATCATTTCTGGACGTTTTTCAATGGCAAAAATCAATGAATATTGTAAATGCACAAACTGTAATTTCTCCGCATTGCAAGGTGCAATTCTGAAATTTTTTGCTTTTTCCTGCTCCTCTTAGCATGATAAAGAAGATTCAAAGAGAGTGAGATGCCAGCTCCTTTCATTCAGTCAGTAGCTTCAATCATTTCTGGACGTTTTTCAATGGCAAAAATCAATGAATATTGTAAATGCACAAACAGTAATTTCTCCGCATTGCAAGGTGCAATTCTGAAATTTTTTGCTTTTTCCTGCTCCTCTTAGCATGATAAAGAAGATTCAAAGAGAGTGAGATGCCAGCTCCTTTCATTCAGTCAGTAGCTTCAATCATTTCTGGACATTTTTCAATGGCAAAAATCAATGATTATTGTAAATGCACAAACAGTAATTTCTCCGCATTGCAAGGTGCAATTCTGAAATTTTTTGCTTTTTCCTGCTCCTCTTAGCATGATAAAGAAGATTCAAAGAGAGTGAGATGCCAGCTCCTTTCCTTCAGTCAGTAGCTTCAATCATTTCTGGTATATGAATAACATCATGTTTTTCAATGGCAAAAATCAATGAATTTTGTAAATGCACAAACAGTAATTTCTCCGCATTGCAAGGCGCAATTCTGAAATTTTTTGCTTTTTCCTGCTCCTCTTAGCATGATAAAGAAGATTCAAAGAGAGTGAGATGCCAGCTCCTTTCATTCAGTCAGTAGCTTCAATCATTTCTGGACATTTTTCAATGGCAAAAATCAATGAATATTGTAAATGCACAAACAGTAATTTCTCCGCATTGCAAGGTGCAATTCTGATATTTTTTGCTTTTTCCTGCTCCTCTTAGCATGATAAAGAAGATTCAAAGAGAGTGAGATGCCAGCTCCCCTCATTCAGTCAGTAGCTTCAATCATTTCTGGACGTTTTTCAATGGCAAAAATCAATGAATATTGTAAATGCACAAACAGGAATTTCTCCGCATTGCAAGGTGCAATTCTGAAATTTTTTGCTTTTTCCTGCTCCTCTTAGCATGATAAAGAAGATTCAAAGAGAGTGAGGTGCCAGCTCCTTTCATTCAGTCAGGAGCTTCAAACATTTCTGGTATATGAATAACATGTTTTTCAATGGCAAAAATCAATGAATATTGTAAATGCACAAACAGTAATTTCTCCGCATTGCAAGGTGCAATTCTGAAATTTTTTGCTTTTTCCTGCTCCTCTTAGCATGATAAAGAAGATTCAAAGAGAGTGAGATGCCAGCTCCGTTCATTCAGTCAGTAGCTTCAATCATTTCTGGACGTTTTTCAATGGCAAAAATCAATTAATATTGTAAATGCACAAACAGTAATTTCTCCGCATTGCTAGGTGCAATTCTGAAATTTTTTGCTTTTTCCTGCTACTCTTAGCATGATAAAGAAGATTCAAAGAGAGTGAGATGCCAGCTCCTTTCATTCAGTCAGTAGCTTCAATCATTTCTGGACGTTTTTCAATGGCAAAAATCAATGAATATTGTAAATGCACAAACTGTAATTTCTCCGCATTGCAAGGTGCAATTCTGAAATTTTTTGCTTTTTCCTGCTCCTCTTAGCATGATAAAGAAGATTCAAAGAGAGTGAGATGCCAGCTCCTTTCATTCAGTCAGTAGCTTCAATCATTTCTGGACATTTTTCAATGGCAAAAATCAATGAATATTGTAAATGCACAAACAGTAATTTCTCCGCATTGCAAGGTGCAATTCTGAAATTTTTTGCTTTTTCCTGCTCCTCTTAGCATGATAAAGAAGATTCAAAGAGAGTGAGATGCCAGCTCCTTTCATTCAGTCAGTAGCTTCAATCATTTCTGGACATTTTTCAATGGCAAAAATCAATGAATATTGTAAATGCACAAACAGTAATTTCTCCGCATTGCAAGGTGCAATTCTGAAATTTTTTGCTTTTTCCTGCTCCTCTTAGCATGATAAAGAAGATTCAAAGAGAGTGAGATGTCAGCTCCTTTCATTCAGTCAGTAGCTTCAAACATTTCTGGTATATGAATAACATGATGTTTTTCAATGGCAAAAATCAATGAATATTGTAAATGCACAAACAGTAATTTCTCCGCATTGCAAGGTGCAATTCTGAAATTTTTTGCTTTTTCCTGCTCCTCTTAGCATGATAAAGAAGATTCAAAGAGAGTGAGATGCCAGCTCCTTTCATTCAGTCAGTAGCTTCAATCATTTCTGGTATATGAATAACATGATGTTTTTCAATGGCAAAAATCAATGAATTTTGTAAATGCACAAACAGTAATTTCTCAGCATTGCAAGGTGCAATTCTGAAATTTTTTGCTTTTTCCTGCTGCTCTTAGCATGATAAAGAAGATTCAAAGAGAGTGAGATGCCAGCTCCTTTCATTGTCAGTAGCTTCAATCATTTCTGGACGTTTTTCAATGGCAAAAATCAATGAATATTGTAAATGCACAAACAGTAATTTCTCCGCATTGCAAGGTGCAATTCTGAAATTTTTTGCTTTTTCCTGCTCCTCTTAGCATGATAAAGAAGATTCAAAGAGAGTGAGATGCCAGCTCCTTTCATTGTCAGTAGCTTCAATCATTTCTGGACGTTTTTCAATCGCAAAAATCAATGAATATTGTAAATGCACAAACAGTAATTTCTCCGCATTGCAAGGTGCAATTCTGAAATTTTTTGCTTTTTCCTGCTCCTCTTAGCATGATAAAGAAGATTCAAAGAGAGTGAGATGCCAGCTCCTTTCATTCAGTCAGTAGCTTCAATCATTTCTGGTATATGAATAACATGATGTTTTTCAATGGCAAAAATCAATGAATTTTGTAAATGCACAAACAGTAATTTCTCAGCATTGCAAGGTGCAATTCTGAAATTTTTTGCTTTTTCCTGCTGCTCTTAGCATGATAAAGAAGATTCAAAGAGAGTGAGATGCCAGCTCCTTTCATTCAGTCAGTAGCTTCAATCATTTCTGGACGTTTTTCAATGGCAAAAATCAATGAATATTGTAAATGCACAAACAGTAATTTCTCCGCATTGCAAGGTGCAATTCTGAAATTTTTTGCTTTTTCCTGCTCCTCTTAGCATGATAAAGAAGATTCAAAGAGAGTGAGATGCCAGCTCCTTTCATTGTCAGTAGCTTCAATCATTTCTGGACGTTTTTCAATCGCAAAAATCAATGAATATTGTAAATGCACAAACAGTAATTTCTCCGCATTGCAAGGTGCAATTCTGAAATTTTTTGCTTTTTCCTGCTCCTCTTAGCATTATGAAGAAGATTCAAAGAGAGTGAGATACCAGCTCCTTTCATTCAGTCAGTAGCTTCAAACATTTCTGGTATATGAATAACATGTTTTTCAATGGCAAAAATCAATGAATATTGTAAATGCACAAACAGTAATTTCTCCGCATTGCAAGGTGCAATTCTGAAATTTTTTGCTTTTTCCTGCTCCTCTTAGCATGATAAAGAAGATTCAAAGAGAGTGAGATGCCAGCTCCTTTCATTCAGTCAGTAGCTTCAATCATTTCTGGACGTTTTTCAATGGCAAAAATCAATGAATATTGTAAATGCACAAACTGTAATTTCTCCGCATTGCAAGGTGCAATTCTGAAATTTTTTGCTTTTTCCTGCTCCTCTTAGCATGATAAAGAAGATTCAAAGAGAGTGAGATGCCAGCTCCTTTCATTCAGTCAGTAGCTTCAATCATTTCTGGACATTTTTCAATGGCAAAAATCAATGAATATTGTAAATGCACAAACAGTAATTTCTCCGCATTGCAAGGTGCAATTCTGAAATTTTTTGCTTTTTCCTGCTCCTCTTAGCATGATAAAGAAGATTCAAAGAGAGTGAGATGCCAGCTCCTTTCATTCAGTCAGTAGCTTCAATCATTTCTGGACATTTTTCAATGGCAAAAATCAATGAATATTGTAAATGCACAAACAGTAATTTCTCCGCATTGCAAGGTGCAATTCTGAAATTTTTTGCTTTTTCCTGCTCCTCTTAGCATGATAAAGAAGATTCAAAGAGAGTGAGATGTCAGCTCCTTTCATTCAGTCAGTAGCTTCAAACATTTCTGGTATATGAATAACATGATGTTTTTCAATGGCAAAAATCAATGAATATTGTAAATGCACAAACAGTAATTTCTCCGCATTGCAAGGTGCAATTCTGAAATTTTTTGCTTTTTCCTGCTCCTCTTAGCATGATAAAGAAGATTCAAAGAGAGTGAGATGCCAGCTCCTTTCATTCAGTCAGTAGCTTCAATCATTTCTGGTATATGAATAACATGATGTTTTTCAATGGCAAAAATCAATGAATTTTGTAAATGCACAAACAGTAATTTCTCAGCATTGCAAGGTGCAATTCTGAAATTTTTTGCTTTTTCCTGCTGCTCTTAGCATGATAAAGAAGATTCAAAGAGATTGAGATGCCAGCTCCTTTCATTGTCAGTAGCTTCAATCATTTCTGGACGTTTTTCAATGGCAAAAATCAATGAATATTTTAAATGCACAAACAGTAATTTCTCCGCATTGCAAGGTGCAATTCTGAAATTTTTTGCTTTTTCCTGCTCCTCTTAGCATGATAAAGAAGATTCAAAGAGAGTGAGATGCCAGCTCCTTTCATTCAGTCAGTAGCTTCAATCATTTCTGGACGTTTTTCAATGGCAAAAACCAATGAATATTGTAAATGCACAAACAGTAATTTCTCCGCATTGCAAGGTGCAATTCTGAAATTTTTTGCTTTTTCCTGCTCCTCTTAGCATGATAAAGAAGATTCAAAGAGAGTGAGATGCCAGCTCCTTTCATTCAGTCAGTAGCTTCAATCATTTCTGGACATTTTTCAATGGCAAAAATCAATGAATATTGTAAATGCACAAACAGTAATTTCTCCGCATTGCAAGGTGCAATTCTGAAATTTTTTGCTTTTTCCTGCTCCTCTTAGCATGATAAAGAAGATTCAAAGAGAGTGAGATGCCAGCTCCTTTCATTCAGTCAGTAGCTTCAATCATTTCTGGACATTTTTCAATGGCAAAAATCAATGAATATTGTAAATGCACAAACAGTAATTTCTCCGCATTGCAAGGTGCAATTCTGAAATTTTTTGCTTTTTCCTGCTCCTCTTAGCATGATAAAGAAGATTCAAAGAGAGTGAGATGTCAGCTCCTTTCATTCAGTCAGTAGCTTCAAACATTTCTGGTATATGAATAACATGATGTTTTTCAATGGCAAAAATCAATGAATATTGTAAATGCACAAACAGTAATTTCTCCGCATTGCAAGGTGCAATTCTGAAATTTTTTGCTTTTTCCTGCTCCTCTTAGCATGATAAAGAAGATTCAAAGAGAGTGAGATGCCAGCTCCTTTCATTCAGTCAGTAGCTTCAATCATTTCTGGTATATGAATAACATGATGTTTTTCAATGGCAAAAATCAATGAATTTTGTAAATGCACAAACAGTAATTTCTCAGCATTGCAAGGTGCAATTCTGAAATTTTTTGCTTTTTCCTGCTGCTCTTAGCATGATAAAGAAGATTCAAAGAGAGTGAGATGCCAGCTCCTTTCATTGTCAGTAGCTTCAATCATTTCTGGACGTTTTTCAATGGCAAAAATCAATGAATATTGTAAATGCACAAACAGTAATTTCTCCGCATTGCAAGGTGCAATTCTGAAATTTTTTGCTTTTTCCTGCTCCTCTTAGCATGATAAAGAAGATTCAAAGAGAGTGAGATGCCAGCTCCTTTCATTGTCAGTAGCTTCAATCATTTCTGGACGTTTTTCAATCGCAAAAATCAATGAATATTGTAAATGCACAAACAGTAATTTCTCCGCATTGCAAGGTGCAATTCTGAAATTTTTTGCTTTTTCCTGCTCCTCTTAGCATGATAAAGAAGATTCAAAGAGAGTGAGATGCCAGCTCCTTTCATTCAGTCAGTAGCTTCAATCATTTCTGGTATATGAATAACATGATGTTTTTCAATGGCAAAAATCAATGAATTTTGTAAATGCACAAACAGTAATTTCTCAGCATTGCAAGGTGCAATTCTGAAATTTTTTGCTTTTTCCTGCTCCTCTTAGCATGATAAAGAAGATTCAAAGAGAGTGAGATGCCAGCTCCTTTCATTGTCAGTAGCTTCAATCATTTCTGGACGTTTTTCAATCGCAAAAATCAATGAATATTGTAAATGCACAAACAGTAATTTCTCCGCATTGCAAGGTGCAATTCTGAAATTTTTTGCTTTTTCCTGCTCCTCTTAGCATGATAAAGAAGATTCAAAGAGAGTGAGATGCCAGCTCCTTTCATTCAGTCAGTAGCTTCAATCATTTCTGGTATATGAATAACATGATGTTTTTCAATGGCAAAAATCAATGAATTTTGTAAATGCACAAACAGTAATTTCTCAGCATTGCAAGGTGCAATTCTGAAATTTTTTGCTTTTTCCTGCTGCTCTTAGCATGATAAAGAAGATTCAAAGAGAGTGAGATGCCAGCTCCTTTCATTCAGTCAGTAGCTTCAATCATTTCTGGACGTTTTTCAATGGCAAAAATCAATGAATATTGTAAATGCACAAACAGTAATTTCTCCGCATTGCAAGGTGCAATTCTGAAATTTTTTGCTTTTTCCTGCTCCTCTTAGCATGATAAAGAAGATTCAAAGAGAGTGAGATGCCAGCTCCTTTCATTGTCAGTAGCTTCAATCATTTCTGGACGTTTTTCAATCGCAAAAATCAATGAATATTGTAAATGCACAAACAGTAATTTCTCCGCATTGCAAGGTGCAATTCTGAAATTTTTTGCTTTTTCCTGCTCCTCTTAGCATTATGAAGAAGATTCAAAGAGAGTGAGATACCAGCTCCTTTCATTCAGTCAGTAGCTTCAAACATTTCTGGTATATGAATAACATGTTTTTCAATGGCAAAAATCAATGAATATTGTAAATGCACAAACAGTAATTTCTCCGCATTGCAAGGTGCAATTCTGAAATTTTTTGCTTTTTCCTGCTCCTCTTAGCATGATAAAGAAGATTCAAAGAGAGTGAGATGCCAGCTCCTTTCATTCAGTCAGTAGCTTCAATCATTTCTGGACGTTTTTCAATGGCAAAAATCAATGAATATTGTAAATGCACAAACTGTAATTTCTCCGCATTGCAAGGTGCAATTCTGAAATTTTTTGCTTTTTCCTGCTCCTCTTAGCATGATAAAGAAGATTCAAAGAGAGTGAGATGCCAGCTCCTTTCATTCAGTCAGTAGCTTCAATCATTTCTGGACATTTTTCAATGGCAAAAATCAATGAATATTGTAAATGCACAAACAGTAATTTCTCCGCATTGCAAGGTGCAATTCTGAAATTTTTTGCTTTTTCCTGCTCCTCTTAGCATGATAAAGAAGATTCAAAGAGAGTGAGATGCCAGCTCCTTTCATTCAGTCAGTAGCTTCAATCATTTCTGGACATTTTTCAATGGCAAAAATCAATGAATATTGTAAATGCACAAACAGTAATTTCTCCGCATTGCAAGGTGCAATTCTGAAATTTTTTGCTTTTTCCTGCTCCTCTTAGCATGATAAAGAAGATTCAAAGAGAGTGAGATGTCAGCTCCTTTCATTCAGTCAGTAGCTTCAAACATTTCTGGTATATGAATAACATGATGTTTTTCAATGGCAAAAATCAATGAATATTGTAAATGCACAAACAGTAATTTCTCCGCATTGCAAGGTGCAATTCTGAAATTTTTTGCTTTTTCCTGCTCCTCTTAGCATGATAAAGAAGATTCAAAGAGAGTGAGATGCCAGCTCCTTTCATTCAGTCAGTAGCTTCAATCATTTCTGGTATATGAATAACATGATGTTTTTCAATGGCAAAAATCAATGAATTTTGTAAATGCACAAACAGTAATTTCTCAGCATTGCAAGGTGCAATTCTGAAATTTTTTGCTTTTTCCTGCTGCTCTTAGCATGATAAAGAAGATTCAAAGAGAGTGAGATGCCAGCTCCTTTCATTGTCAGTAGCTTCAATCATTTCTGGACGTTTTTCAATGGCAAAAATCAATGAATATTGTAAATGCACAAACAGTAATTTCTCCGCATTGCAAGGTGCAATTCTGAAATTTTTTGCTTTTTCCTGCTCCTCTTAGCATGATAAAGAAGATTCAAAGAGAGTGAGATGCCAGCTCCTTTCATTGTCAGTAGCTTCAATCATTTCTGGACGTTTTTCAATCGCAAAAATCAATGAATATTGTAAATGCACAAACAGTAATTTCTCCGCATTGCAAGGTGCAATTCTGAAATTTTTTGCTTTTTCCTGCTCCTCTTAGCATGATAAAGAAGATTCAAAGAGAGTGAGATGCCAGCTCCTTTCATTCAGTCAGTAGCTTCAATCATTTCTGGTATATGAATAACATGATGTTTTTCAATGGCAAAAATCAATGAATTTTGTAAATGCACAAACAGTAATTTCTCAGCATTGCAAGGTGCAATTCTGAAATTTTTTGCTTTTTCCTGCTCCTCTTAGCATGATAAAGAAGATTCAAAGAGAGTGAGATGCCAGCTCCTTTCATTGTCAGTAGCTTCAATCATTTCTGGACGTTTTTCAATCGCAAAAATCAATGAATATTGTAAATGCACAAACAGTAATTTCTCCGCATTGCAAGGTGCAATTCTGAAATTTTTTGCTTTTTCCTGCTCCTCTTAGCATGATAAAGAAGATTCAAAGAGAGTGAGATGCCAGCTCCTTTCATTCAGTCAGTAGCTTCAATCATTTCTGGTATATGAATAACATGATGTTTTTCAATGGCAAAAATCAATGAATTTTGTAAATGCACAAACAGTAATTTCTCAGCATTGCAAGGTGCAATTCTGAAATTTTTTGCTTTTTCCTGCTGCTCTTAGCATGATAAAGAAGATTCAAAGAGAGTGAGATGCCAGCTCCTTTCATTCAGTCAGTAGCTTCAATCATTTCTGGACGTTTTTCAATGGCAAAAATCAATGAATATTGTAAATGCACAAACAGTAATTTCTCCGCATTGCAAGGTGCAATTCTGAAATTTTTTGCTTTTTCCTGCTCCTCTTAGCATGATAAAGAAGATTCAAAGAGAGTGAGATGCCAGCTCCTTTCATTGTCAGTAGCTTCAATCATTTCTGGACGTTTTTCAATCGCAAAAATCAATGAATATTGTAAATGCACAAACAGTAATTTCTCCGCATTGCAAGGTGCAATTCTGAAATTTTTTGCTTTTTCCTGCTCCTCTTAGCATTATGAAGAAGATTCAAAGAGAGTGAGATACCAGCTCCTTTCATTCAGTCAGTAGCTTCAAACATTTCTGGTATATGAATAACATGTTTTTCAATGGCAAAAATCAATGAATATTGTAAATGCACAAACAGTAATTTCTCCGCATTGCAAGGTGCAATTCTGAAATTTTTTGCTTTTTCCTGCTCCTCTTAGCATGATAAAGAAGATTCAAAGAGAGTGAGATGCCAGCTCCTTTCATTCAGTCAGTAGCTTCAATCATTTCTGGACGTTTTTCAATGGCAAAAATCAATGAATATTGTAAATGCACAAACTGTAATTTCTCCGCATTGCAAGGTGCAATTCTGAAATTTTTTGCTTTTTCCTGCTCCTCTTAGCATGATAAAGAAGATTCAAAGAGAGTGAGATGCCAGCTCCTTTCATTCAGTCAGTAGCTTCAATCATTTCTGGACATTTTTCAATGGCAAAAATCAATGAATATTGTAAATGCACAAACAGTAATTTCTCCGCATTGCAAGGTGCAATTCTGAAATTTTTTGCTTTTTCCTGCTCCTCTTAGCATGATAAAGAAGATTCAAAGAGAGTGAGATGCCAGCTCCTTTCATTCAGTCAGTAGCTTCAATCATTTCTGGACATTTTTCAATGGCAAAAATCAATGAATATTGTAAATGCACAAACAGTAATTTCTCCGCATTGCAAGGTGCAATTCTGAAATTTTTTGCTTTTTCCTGCTCCTCTTAGCATGATAAAGAAGATTCAAAGAGAGTGAGATGTCAGCTCCTTTCATTCAGTCAGTAGCTTCAAACATTTCTGGTATATGAATAACATGATGTTTTTCAATGGCAAAAATCAATGAATATTGTAAATGCACAAACAGTAATTTCTCCGCATTGCAAGGTGCAATTCTGAAATTTTTTGCTTTTTCCTGCTCCTCTTAGCATGATAAAGAAGATTCAAAGAGAGTGAGATGCCAGCTCCTTTCATTCAGTCAGTAGCTTCAATCATTTCTGGTATATGAATAACATGATGTTTTTCAATGGCAAAAATCAATGAATTTTGTAAATGCACAAACAGTAATTTCTCAGCATTGCAAGGTGCAATTCTGAAATTTTTTGCTTTTTCCTGCTGCTCTTAGCATGATAAAGAAGATTCAAAGAGATTGAGATGCCAGCTCCTTTCATTGTCAGTAGCTTCAATCATTTCTGGACGTTTTTCAATGGCAAAAATCAATGAATATTTTAAATGCACAAACAGTAATTTCTCCGCATTGCAAGGTGCAATTCTGAAATTTTTTGCTTTTTCCTGCTCCTCTTAGCATGATAAAGAAGATTCAAAGAGAGTGAGATGCCAGCTCCTTTCATTCAGTCAGTAGCTTCAATCATTTCTGGACGTTTTTCAATGGCAAAAACCAATGAATATTGTAAATGCACAAACAGTAATTTCTCCGCATTGCAAGGTGCAATTCTGAAATTTTTTGCTTTTTCCTGCTCCTCTTAGCATGATAAAGAAGATTCAAAGAGAGTGAGATGCCAGCTCCTTTCATTCAGTCAGTAGCTTCAATCATTTCTGGACATTTTTCAATGGCAAAAATCAATGAATATTGTAAATGCACAAACAGTAATTTCTCCGCATTGCAAGGTGCAATTCTGAAATTTTTTGCTTTTTCCTGCTCCTCTTAGCATGATAAAGAAGATTCAAAGAGAGTGAGATGCCAGCTCCTTTCATTGTCAGTAGCTTCAATCATTTCTGGACGTTTTTCAATCGCAAAAATCAATGAATATTGTAAATGCACAAACAGTAATTTCTCCGCATTGCAAGGTGCAATTCTGAAATTTTTTGCTTTTTCCTGCTCCTCTTAGCATGATAAAGAAGATTCAAAGAGAGTGAGATGCCAGCTCCTTTCATTCAGTCAGTAGCTTCAATCATTTCTGGTATATGAATAACATGATGTTTTTCAATGGCAAAAATCAATGAATTTTGTAAATGCACAAACAGTAATTTCTCAGCATTGCAAGGTGCAATTCTGAAATTTTTTGCTTTTTCCTGCTCCTCTTAGCATGATAAAGAAGATTCAAAGAGAGTGAGATGCCAGCTCCTTTCATTGTCAGTAGCTTCAATCATTTCTGGACGTTTTTCAATCGCAAAAATCAATGAATATTGTAAATGCACAAACAGTAATTTCTCCGCATTGCAAGGTGCAATTCTGAAATTTTTTGCTTTTTCCTGCTCCTCTTAGCATGATAAAGAAGATTCAAAGAGAGTGAGATGCCAGCTCCTTTCATTCAGTCAGTAGCTTCAATCATTTCTGGTATATGAATAACATGATGTTTTTCAATGGCAAAAATCAATGAATTTTGTAAATGCACAAACAGTAATTTCTCAGCATTGCAAGGTGCAATTCTGAAATTTTTTGCTTTTTCCTGCTGCTCTTAGCATGATAAAGAAGATTCAAAGAGAGTGAGATGCCAGCTCCTTTCATTCAGTCAGTAGCTTCAATCATTTCTGGACGTTTTTCAATGGCAAAAATCAATGAATATTGTAAATGCACAAACAGTAATTTCTCCGCATTGCAAGGTGCAATTCTGAAATTTTTTGCTTTTTCCTGCTCCTCTTAGCATGATAAAGAAGATTCAAAGAGAGTGAGATGCCAGCTCCTTTCATTGTCAGTAGCTTCAATCATTTCTGGACGTTTTTCAATCGCAAAAATCAATGAATATTGTAAATGCACAAACAGTAATTTCTCCGCATTGCAAGGTGCAATTCTGAAATTTTTTGCTTTTTCCTGCTCCTCTTAGCATTATGAAGAAGATTCAAAGAGAGTGAGATACCAGCTCCTTTCATTCAGTCAGTAGCTTCAAACATTTCTGGTATATGAATAACATGTTTTTCAATGGCAAAAATCAATGAATATTGTAAATGCACAAACAGTAATTTCTCCGCATTGCAAGGTGCAATTCTGAAATTTTTTGCTTTTTCCTGCTCCTCTTAGCATGATAAAGAAGATTCAAAGAGAGTGAGATGCCAGCTCCTTTCATTCAGTCAGTAGCTTCAATCATTTCTGGACGTTTTTCAATGGCAAAAATCAATGAATATTGTAAATGCACAAACTGTAATTTCTCCGCATTGCAAGGTGCAATTCTGAAATTTTTTGCTTTTTCCTGCTCCTCTTAGCATGATAAAGAAGATTCAAAGAGAGTGAGATGCCAGCTCCTTTCATTCAGTCAGTAGCTTCAATCATTTCTGGACATTTTTCAATGGCAAAAATCAATGAATATTGTAAATGCACAAACAGTAATTTCTCCGCATTGCAAGGTGCAATTCTGAAATTTTTTGCTTTTTCCTGCTCCTCTTAGCATGATAAAGAAGATTCAAAGAGAGTGAGATGCCAGCTCCTTTCATTCAGTCAGTAGCTTCAATCATTTCTGGACATTTTTCAATGGCAAAAATCAATGAATATTGTAAATGCACAAACAGTAATTTCTCCGCATTGCAAGGTGCAATTCTGAAATTTTTTGCTTTTTCCTGCTCCTCTTAGCATGATAAAGAAGATTCAAAGAGAGTGAGATGTCAGCTCCTTTCATTCAGTCAGTAGCTTCAAACATTTCTGGTATATGAATAACATGATGTTTTTCAATGGCAAAAATCAATGAATATTGTAAATGCACAAACAGTAATTTCTCCGCATTGCAAGGTGCAATTCTGAAATTTTTTGCTTTTTCCTGCTCCTCTTAGCATGATAAAGAAGATTCAAAGAGAGTGAGATGCCAGCTCCTTTCATTCAGTCAGTAGCTTCAATCATTTCTGGTATATGAATAACATGATGTTTTTCAATGGCAAAAATCAATGAATTTTGTAAATGCACAAACAGTAATTTCTCAGCATTGCAAGGTGCAATTCTGAAATTTTTTGCTTTTTCCTGCTGCTCTTAGCATGATAAAGAAGATTCAAAGAGATTGAGATGCCAGCTCCTTTCATTGTCAGTAGCTTCAATCATTTCTGGACGTTTTTCAATGGCAAAAATCAATGAATATTTTAAATGCACAAACAGTAATTTCTCCGCATTGCAAGGTGCAATTCTGAAATTTTTTGCTTTTTCCTGCTCCTCTTAGCATGATAAAGAAGATTCAAAGAGAGTGAGATGCCAGCTCCTTTCATTCAGTCAGTAGCTTCAATCATTTCTGGACGTTTTTCAATGGCAAAAACCAATGAATATTGTAAATGCACAAACAGTAATTTCTCCGCATTGCAAGGTGCAATTCTGAAATTTTTTGCTTTTTCCTGCTCCTCTTAGCATGATAAAGAAGATTCAAAGAGAGTGAGATGCCAGCTCCTTTCATTCAGTCAGTAGCTTCAATCATTTCTGGACATTTTTCAATGGCAAAAATCAATGAATATTGTAAATGCACAAACAGTAATTTCTCCGCATTGCAAGGTGCAATTCTGAAATTTTTTGCTTTTTCCTGCTCCTCTTAGCATGATAAAGAAGATTCAAAGAGAGTGAGATGCCAGCTCCTTTCATTCAGTCAGTAGCTTCAATCATTTCTGGACATTTTTCAATGGCAAAAATCAATGAATATTGTAAATGCACAAACAGTAATTTCTCCGCATTGCAAGGTGCAATTCTGAAATTTTTTGCTTTTTCCTGCTCCTCTTAGCATGATAAAGAAGATTCAAAGAGAGTGAGATGTCAGCTCCTTTCATTCAGTCAGTAGCTTCAAACATTTCTGGTATATGAATAACATGATGTTTTTCAATGGCAAAAATCAATGAATATTGTAAATGCACAAACAGTAATTTCTCCGCATTGCAAGGTGCAATTCTGAAATTTTTTGCTTTTTCCTGCTCCTCTTAGCATGATAAAGAAGATTCAAAGAGAGTGAGATGCCAGCTCCTTTCATTCAGTCAGTAGCTTCAATCATTTCTGGTATATGAATAACATGATGTTTTTCAATGGCAAAAATCAATGAATTTTGTAAATGCACAAACAGTAATTTCTCAGCATTGCAAGGTGCAATTCTGAAATTTTTTGCTTTTTCCTGCTGCTCTTAGCATGATAAAGAAGATTCAAAGAGAGTGAGATGCCAGCTCCTTTCATTGTCAGTAGCTTCAATCATTTCTGGACGTTTTTCAATGGCAAAAATCAATGAATATTGTAAATGCACAAACAGTAATTTCTCCGCATTGCAAGGTGCAATTCTGAAATTTTTTGCTTTTTCCTGCTCCTCTTAGCATGATAAAGAAGATTCAAAGAGAGTGAGATGCCAGCTCCTTTCATTGTCAGTAGCTTCAATCATTTCTGGACGTTTTTCAATCGCAAAAATCAATGAATATTGTAAATGCACAAACAGTAATTTCTCCGCATTGCAAGGTGCAATTCTGAAATTTTTTGCTTTTTCCTGCTCCTCTTAGCATGATAAAGAAGATTCAAAGAGAGTGAGATGCCAGCTCCTTTCATTCAGTCAGTAGCTTCAATCATTTCTGGTATATGAATAACATGATGTTTTTCAATGGCAAAAATCAATGAATTTTGTAAATGCACAAACAGTAATTTCTCAGCATTGCAAGGTGCAATTCTGAAATTTTTTGCTTTTTCCTGCTGCTCTTAGCATGATAAAGAAGATTCAAAGAGAGTGAGATGCCAGCTCCTTTCATTCAGTCAGTAGCTTCAATCATTTCTGGACGTTTTTCAATGGCAAAAATCAATCAATATTGTAAATGCACAAACAGTAATTTCTCCGCATTGCAAGGTGCAATTCTGAAATTTTTTGCTTTTTCCTGCTCCTCTTAGCATGATAAAGAAGATTCAAAGAGAGTGAGATGCCAGCTCCTTTCATTGTCAGTAGCTTCAATCATTTCTGGACGTTTTTCAATCGCAAAAATCAATGAATATTGTAAATGCACAAACAGTAATTTCTCCGCATTGCAAGGTGCAATTCTGAAATTTTTTGCTTTTTCCTGCTCCTCTTAGCATTATGAAGAAGATTCAAAGAGAGTGAGATACCAGCTCCTTTCATTCAGTCAGTAGCTTCAAACATTTCTGGTATATGAATAACATGTTTTTCAATGGCAAAAATCAATGAATATTGTAAATGCACAAACAGTAATTTCTCCGCATTGCAAGGTGCAATTCTGAAATTTTTTGCTTTTTCCTGCTCCTCTTAGCATGATAAAGAAGATTCAAAGAGAGTGAGATGCCAGCTCCTTTCATTCAGTCAGTAGCTTCAATCATTTCTGGACATTTTTCAATGGCAAAAATCAATGAATATTGTAAATGCACAAACAGTAATTTCTCCGCATTGCAAGGTGCAATTCTGAAATTTTTTGCTTTTTCCTGCTCCTCTTAGCATGATAAAGAAGATTCAAAGAGAGTGAGATGCCAGCTCCTTTCATTCAGTCAGTAGCTTCAATCATTTCTGGACATTTTTCAATGGCAAAAATCAATGAATATTGTAAATGCACAAACAGTAATTTCTCCGCATTGCAAGGTGCAATTCTGAAATTTTTTGCTTTTTCCTGCTCCTCTTAGCATGATAAAGAAGATTCAAAGAGAGTGAGATGTCAGCTCCTTTCATTCAGTCAGTAGCTTCAAACATTTCTGGTATATGAATAACATGATGTTTTTCAATGGCAAAAATCAATGAATATTGTAAATGCACAAACAGTAATTTCTCCGCATTGCAAGGTGCAATTCTGAAATTTTTTGCTTTTTCCTGCTCCTCTTAGCATGATAAAGAAGATTCAAAGAGAGTGAGATGCCAGCTCCTTTCATTCAGTCAGTAGCTTCAATCATTTCTGGTATATGAATAACATGATGTTTTTCAATGGCAAAAATCAATGAATTTTGTAAATGCACAAACAGTAATTTCTCAGCATTGCAAGGTGCAATTCTGAAATTTTTTGCTTTTTCCTGCTGCTCTTAGCATGATAAAGAAGATTCAAAGAGATTGAGATGCCAGCTCCTTTCATTGTCAGTAGCTTCAATCATTTCTGGACGTTTTTCAATGGCAAAAATCAATGAATATTTTAAATGCACAAACAGTAATTTCTCCGCATTGCAAGGTGCAATTCTGAAATTTTTTGCTTTTTCCTGCTCCTCTTAGCATGATAAAGAAGATTCAAAGAGAGTGAGATGCCAGCTCCTTTCATTCAGTCAGTAGCTTCAATCATTTCTGGACGTTTTTCAATGGCAAAAACCAATGAATATTGTAAATGCACAAACAGTAATTTCTCCGCATTGCAAGGTGCAATTCTGAAATTTTTTGCTTTTTCCTGCTCCTCTTAGCATGATAAAGAAGATTCAAAGAGAGTGAGATGCCAGCTCCTTTCATTCAGTCAGTAGCTTCAATCATTTCTGGACGTTTTTCAATGGCAAAAATCAATGAATATTGTAAATGCACAAACAGTAATTTCTCCGCATTGCAAGGTGCAATTCTGAAATTTTTTGCTTTTTCCTGCTCCTCTTAGCATGATAAAGAAGATTCAAAGAGAGTGAGATGTCAGCTCCTTTCATTCAGTCAGTAGCTTCAAACATTTCTGGTATATGAATAACATGATGTTTTTCAATGGCAAAAATCAATGAATATTGTAAATGCACAAACAGTAATTTCTCCGCATTGCAAGGTGCAATTCTGAAATTTTTTGCTTTTTCCTGCTCCTCTTAGCATGATAAAGAAGATTCAAAGAGAGTGAGATGCCAGCTCCTTTCATTCAGTCAGTAGCTTCAATCATTTCTGGTATATGAATAACATGATGTTTTTCAATGGCAAAAATCAAAGAATTTTGTAAATGCACAAACAGTAATTTCTCAGCATTGCAAGGTGCAATTCTGAAATTTTTTGCTTTTTCCTGCTCCTCTTAGCATGATAAAGAAGATTCAAAGAGAGTGAGATGCCAGCTCCTTTCACTGTCAGTAGCTTCAATCATTTCTGGACGTTTTTCAATGGCAAAAATCAATGAATATTGTAAATGCACAAACAGTAATTTCTCCGCATTGCAAGGTGCAATTCTGAAATTTTTTGCTTTTACCTGCTCCTCTTAGCATTATGAAGAAGATTCAAAGAGAGTGAGATACCAGCTCCTTTCATTCAGTCAGTAGCTTCAAACATTTCTGGTATATGAATAACATGTTTTTCAATGGCAAAAATCAATGAATATTGTAAATGCACAAACAGTAATTTCTCCGCATTGCAAGGTGCAATTCTGAAATTTTTTGCTTTTTCCTGCTCCTCTTAGCATGATAAAGAAGATTCAAAGAGAGTGAGATGACAGCTCCTTTCATTCAGTCAGTAGCTTCAATCATTTCTGGTATATGAATAACATGATGTTTTTCAATGGCAAAAATCAATGAATTTTGTAAATGCACAAACAGTAATTTCTCAGCATTGCAAGGTGCAATTCTGAAATTTTTTGCTTTTTCCTGCTGCTATTAGCATGATAAAGAAGATTCAAAGAGAGTGAGATGCCAGCTCCTTTCATTGTCAGTAGCTTCAATCATTTCTGGACGTTTTTCAATGGCAAAAATCAATGAATATTTTAAATGCACAAACAGTAATTTCTCCGCATTGCAAGGTGCAATTCTGAAATTTTTTGCTTTTTCCTGCTCCTCTTAGCATGATAAAGAAGATTCAAAGAGAGTGAGATGCCAGCTCCTTTCATTCAGTCAGTAGCTTCAATCATTTCTGGACGTTTTTCAATGGCAAAAATCAATGAATATTGTAAATGCACAAACAGTAATTTCTCCGCATTGCAAGGTGCAATTCTGAAATTTTTTGCTTTTTCCTGCTCCTCTTAGCATGATAAAGAAGATTCAAAGAGAGTGAGATGCCAGCTCCTTTCATTCAGTCAGTAGCTTCAATCATTTCTGGACGTTTTTCAATGGCAAAAATCAATGAATATTGTAAATGCACAAACAGTAATTTCTCCGCATTGCAAGGTGCAATTCTGAAATTTTTTGCTTTTTCCTGCTCCTCTTAGCATGATAAAGAAGATTCAGAGAGAGTGAGATGTCAGCTCCTTTCATTCAGTCAGTAGCTTCAAACATTTCTGGTATATGAATAACATGATGTTTTTCAATGGCAAAAATCAATGAATATTGTAAATGCACAAACAGTAATTTCTCCGCATTGCAAGGTGCAATTCTGAAATTTTTTGCTTTTTCCTGCTCCTCTTAGCATGATAAAGAAGATTCAAAGAGAGTGAGATGCCAGCTCCTTTCATTCAGTCAGTAGCTTCAATCATTTCTGGTATATGAATAACATGATGTTTTTCAATGGCAAAAATCAAAGAATTTTGTAAATGCACAAACAGTAATTTCTCAGCATTGCAAGGTGCAATTCTGAAATTTTTTGCTTTTTCCTGCTCCTCTTAGCATGATAAAGAAGATTCAAAGAGAGTGAGATGCCAGCTCCTTTCATTGTCAGTAGCTTCAATCATTTCTGGACGTTTTTCAATGGCAAAAATCAATGAATATTGTAAATGCACAAACAGTAATTTCTCCGCATTGCAAGGTGCAATTCTGAAATTTTTTGCTTTTTCCTGCTCCTCTTAGCATTATGAAGAAGATTCAAAGAGAGTGAGATACCAGCTCCTTTCATTCAGTCAGTAGCTTCAAACATTTCTGGTATATGAATAACATGTTTTTCAATGGCAAAAATCAATGAATATTGTAAATGCACAAACAGTAATTTCTCCGCATTGCAAGGTGCAATTCTGAAATTTTTTGCTTTTTCCTGCTCCTCTTAGCATGATAAAGAAGATTCAAAGAGAGTGAGATGCCAGCTCCTTTCATTCAGTCAGTAGCTTCAATCATTTCTGGACGTTTTTCAATGGCAAAAATCAATGAATATTGTAAATGCACAAACTGTAATTTCTCCGCATTGCAAGGTGCAATTCTGAAATTTTTTGCTTTTTCCTGCTCCTCTTAGCATGATAAAGAAGATTCAAAGAGAGTGAGATGCCAGCTCCTTTCATTCAGTCAGTAGCTTCAATCATTTCTGGACATTTTTCAATGGCAAAAATCAATGAATATTGTAAATGCACAAACAGTAATTTCTCCGCATTGCAAGGTGCAATTCTGAAATTTTTTGCTTTTTCCTGCTCCTCTTAGCATGATAAAGAAGATTCAAAGAGAGTGAGATGCCAGCTCCTTTCATTCAGTCAGTAGCTTCAATCATTTCTGGACATTTTTCAATGGCAAAAATCAATGAATATTGTAAATGCACAAACAGTAATTTCTCCGCATTGCAAGGTGCAATTCTGAAATTTTTTGCTTTTTCCTGCTCCTCTTAGCATGATAAAGAAGATTCAAAGAGAGTGAGATGCCAGCTCCTTTCATTCAGTCAGTAGCTTCAATCATTTCTGGTATATGAATAACATGATGTTTTTCAATGGCAAAAATCAATGAATTTTGTAAATGCACAAACAGTAATTTCTCAGCATTGCAAGGTGCAATTCTGAAATTTTTTGCTTTTTCCTGCTGCTCTTAGCATGATAAAGAAGATTCAAAGAGATTGAGATGCCAGCTCCTTTCATTGTCAGTAGCTTCAATCATTTCTGGACGTTTTTCAATGGCAAAAATCAATGAATATTTTAAATGCACAAACAGTAATTTCTCCGCATTGCAAGGTGCAATTCTGAAATTTTTTGCTTTTTCCTGCTCCTCTTAGCATGATAAAGAAGATTCAAAGAGAGTGAGATGCCAGCTCCTTTCATTCAGTCAGTAGCTTCAATCATTTCTGGACGTTTTTCAATGGCAAAAACCAATGAATATTGTAAATGCACAAACAGTAATTTCTCCGCATTGCAAGGTGCAATTCTGAAATTTTTTGCTTTTTCCTGCTCCTCTTAGCATGATAAAGAAGATTCAAAGAGAGTGAGATGCCAGCTCCTTTCATTCAGTCAGTAGCTTCAATCATTTCTGGACGTTTTTCAATGGCAAAAATCAATGAATATTGTAAATGCACAAACAGTAATTTCTCCGCATTGCAAGGTGCAATTCTGAAATTTTTTGCTTTTTCCTGCTCCTCTTAGCATGATAAAGAAGATTCAAAGAGAGTGAGATGTCAGCTCCTTTCATTCAGTCAGTAGCTTCAAACATTTCTGGTATATGAATAACATGATGTTTTTCAATGGCAAAAATCAATGAATATTGTAAATGCACAAACAGTAATTTCTCCGCATTGCAAGGTGCAATTCTGAAATTTTTTGCTTTTTCCTGCTCCTCTTAGCATGATAAAGAAGATTGAAAGAGAGTGAGATGCCAGCTCCTTTCGTTCAGTCAGTAGCTTCAATCATTTCTGGATGTTTTTCAATGGCAAAAATCATTGAATATTGTAAATGCACAAACAGTAATTTCTCCGCATTGCAAGGTGCAATTCTGAAATTTTTTACTTTTTCCTGCTCCTCTTAGCATGGTAAAGAAGATTCAAAGAGAGTGAGATGCCATCTCCTTTCATTCAGTCAGTAGCTTCAATCATTTCTGGACGTTTTTCAATTGCAAAAATCAATGAATATTGTAAATGCACAAACAGTAATTTCTCCGCATTGCAAGGTGCAATTCTGAAATTTTTTGCTTTTTCCTGCTCCTCTTAGCATGATAAAGAAGATTCAAAGAGAGTGAGATGCCAGCTCCTTTCATTCAGTCAGTAGCTTCAATCATTTCTGGACGTTTTTCAATGGCAAAAATCAATGAATATTGTAAATGCACAAACAGTAATTTCTCCGCATTGCAAGGTGCAATTCTGAAATTTTTTGCTTTTTCCTGCTCCTTTTAGCATGATAAACAAGATTCAAAGAGAGTGAGATGCCAGCTCCTTTCATTCAGTCAGTAGCTTCAATCATTTATGGACGTTTTTCAATTGCAAAAATCATTGAATATTGTAAATGCACAAACAGTAATTTCTCCGCATTGCAAGGTGCAATTCTGAAATTTTTTACTTTTTCCTGCTCCTCTTAGCATGATAAAGAAGATTCAAAGAGAGTGAGATGCCAGCTCCTTTCATTCAGTCAGTAGCTTCAATCATTTCTGGTATATGAATAACATGATGTTTTTCAATCGCAAAAATCAATGAATATTGTAAATGCACAAACAGTAATTTCTCCGCATTGCAAGGTGCAATTCTGAAATTTTTTGCTTTTTCCTGCTCCTCTTAGCATGATAAAGAAGACTCAAAGAGAGTGAGATGCCAGCTCCTTTCATTCAGTCAGTAGCTTCAATCATTTCCGGACGTTTTTCAATGGCAAAAATCAATGAATATTGTAAATGCACAAACAGTAATTTCTCCGCATTGCAAGGTGTAATTCTGAAATTTTTTGCTTTTTCCTGCTCCTCTTAGCATGATAAAGAAGATTCAAAGAGAGTGAGATGCCAGCTCCTTTCCTTCAGTCAGTAGCTTCAATCATTTCTGGTATATGAATAACATGATGTTTTTCAATGGCAAAAATCAATGAATTTTGTAAATGCACAAACAGTAATTTCTCCGCATTGCAAGGCGCAATTCTGAAATTTTTTGCTTTTTCCTGCTCCTCTTAGCATGATAAAGAAGATTCAAAGAGAGTGAGATGCTAGCTCCTTTCATTCAGTCAGTAGCTTCAATCATTTCTGGACGTTTTTCAATGGCAAAAATCAATGAATATTGTAAATGCACAAACAGTAATTTCTCCGCATTGCAAGGTGCAATTCTGAAATTTTTTGCTTTTTCCTGCTCCTCTTAGCATGATAAACAAGATTCAAAGAGAGTGAGGTGCCAGCTCCTTTCATTCAGTCAGGAGCTTCAAACATTTCTGGTATATGAATAACATGTTTTTCAATGGCAAAAATCAATGAATATTGTAAATGCACAAACAGTAATTTCTCCGCATTGCAAGGTGCAATTCTGAAATTTTTTGCTTTTTCCTGCTCCTCTTAGCATGATAAAGAAGATTCAAAGAGAGTGAGATGACAGCTCCTTTCATTCAGTCAGTAGCTTCAATCATTTCTGGACGTTTTTCAATGGCAAAAATCAATGAATATTGTAAATGCACAAACAGTAATTTCTCCGCATTGCAAGGTGCAATTCTGAAATTTTTTGCTTTTTCCTGCTCCTCTTAGCATGATAAAGAAGATTCAAAGAGAGTGAGGTGCCAGCTCCTTTCATTCAGTCAGGAGCTTCAAACATTTCTGGTATATGAATAACATGTTTTTCAATGGCAAAAATCAATGAATATTGTAAATGCACAAACAGTAATTTCTCCGCATTGCAAGGTGCAATTCTGAAATTTTTTGCTTTTTCCTGCTCCTCTTAGCATGATAAAGAAGATTCAAAGAGAGTGAGATGCCAGCTCCTTTCATTCAGTCAGTAGCTTCAATCATTTCTGGACGTTTTTCAATGGCAAAAATCAATGAATATTGTAAATGCACAAACAGTAATTTCTCCGCATTGCAAGGTGCAATTCTGAAATTTTTTGCTTTTTCCTGCTCCTCTTAGCATGATAAAGAAGATTCAAAGAGAGTGAGATGCCAGCTCCTTTCATTCAGTCAGTAGCTTCAATCATTTCTGGACGTTTTTCAATGGCAAAAATCAATGAATATTGTAAATGCACAAACAGTAATTTCTCCGCATTGCAATGTGCAATTCTGAAATTTTTTGCTTTTTCCTGCTCCTCTTAGCATGATAAAGAAGATTCAAAGAGAGTGAGATGCCAGCTCCTTTCATTCAGTCAGTAGCTTCAAACATTTCTGGTATATGAATAACATGATGTTTTTCAATGGCAAAAATCAATGAATATTGTAAATGCACAAACAGTAATTTCTCCGCATTGCAAGGTGCAATTCTGAAATTTTTTGCTTTTTTCTGCTCCTCTTAGCATGATAAAGAAGATTCAAAGAGAGTGAGATGCCAGCTCCTTTCGTTCAGTCAGTAGCTTCAATCATTTCTGGACGTTTTTCAATGGCAAAAATCATTGAATATTATAAATGCACAAACAGTAATTTCTCCGCATTGCAAGGTGCAATTCTGAAATTTTTTACTTTTTCCTGCTCCTCTTAGCATGATAAAGAAGATTCAAAGAGAGTGAGATGCCAGCTCCTTTCATTCAGTCAGTAGCTTCAATCATTTCTGGTATATGAATAACATGATGTTTTTCAATGGCAAAAATCAATGAATATTGTAAATGCACAAACAGTAATTTCTCCGCATTGCAAGGTGCAATTCTGAAATTTTTTGCTTTTTCCTGCTCCTCTTAGCATGATAAAGAAGATTCAAAGAGAGTGAGATGCCAGCTCCTTTCATTCAGTCAGTAGCTTCAATCATTTCTGGACGTTTTTCAATGGCAAAAATCAATGAATATTGTAAATTCACAAACAGTAATTTCTCCGCATTGCAAGGTGCAATTCTGAAATTTTTTGCTTTTTCCTGCTCCTCTTAGCATGATAAATAAGATTCAAAGAGAGTGAGATGCCAGCTCCTTTCATTCAGTCAGTAGCTTTAATCATTTCTGGACGTTTTTCAATGGCAAAAATCATTGAATATTGTAAATGCACAATCAGTAATTTCTCCGCATTGCAAGGTGCAATTCTGAAATTTTTTACTTTTTCCTGCTCCTCTTAGCATGATAAAGAAGATTCAAAGAGAGTGAGATGACAGCTCCTTTCATTCAGTCAGTAGCTTCAATCATTTCTGGACGTTTTTCAATGGCAAAAATCAATGAATATTGTAAATGCACAAACAGTAATTTCTCCGCATTGCAAGGTGCAATTCTGAAATTTTTTGCTTTTTCCTGCTCCTCTTAGCATGATAAAGAAGATTCAAAGAGAGTGAGGTGCCAGCTCCTTTCATTCAGTCAGGAGCTTCAAACATTTCTGGTATATGAATAACATGTTTTTCAATGGCAAAAATCAATGAATATTGTAAATGCACAAACAGTAATTTCTCCGCATTGCAAGGTGCAATTCTGAAATTTTTTGCTTTTTCCTGCTCCTCTTAGCATGATAAAGAAGATTCAAAGAGAGTGAGATGCCAGCTCCTTTCATTCAGTCAGTAGCTTCAATCATTTCTGGACGTTTTTCAATGGCAAAAATCAATGAATATTGTAAATGCACAAACAGTAATTTCTCCGCATTGCAAGGTGCAATTCTGAAATTTTTTGCTTTTTCCTGCTCCTCTTAGCATGATAAAGAAGATTCAAAGAGAGTGAGATGCCAGCTCCTTTCATTCAGTCAGTAGCTTCAATCATTTCTGGACGTTTTTCAATGGCAAAAATCAATGAATATTGTAAATGCACAAACAGTAATTTCTCCGCATTGCAATGTGCAATTCTGAAATTTTTTGCTTTTTCCTGCTCCTCTTAGCATGATAAAGAAGATTCAAAGAGAGTGAGATGCCAGCTCCTTTCATTCAGTCAGTAGCTTCAAACATTTCTGGTATATGAATAACATGATGTTTTTCAATGGCAAAAATCAATGAATATTGTAAATGCACAAACAGTAATTTCTCCGCATTGCAAGGTGCAATTCTGAAATTTTTTGCTTTTTTCTGCTCCTCTTAGCATGATAAAGAAGATTCAAAGAGAGTGAGATGCCAGCTCCTTTCGTTCAGTCAGTAGCTTCAATCATTTCTGGACGTTTTTCAATGGCAAAAATCATTGAATATTATAAATGCACAAACAGTAATTTCTCCGCATTGCAAGGTGCAATTCTGAAATTTTTTACTTTTTCCTGCTCCTCTTAGCATGATAAAGAAGATTCAAAGAGAGTGAGATGCCAGCTCCTTTCATTCAGTCAGTAGCTTCAATCATTTCTGGACGTTTTTCAATGGCAAAAATCAATGAATATTGTAAATGCACAAACAGTAATTTCTCCGCATTGCAAGGTGCAATTCTGAAATTTTTTGCTTTTTCCTGCTCCTCTTAGCATGATAAATAAGATTCAAAGAGAGTGAGATGCCAGCTCCTTTCATTCAGTCAGTAGCTTTAATCATTTCTGGACGTTTTTCAATGGCAAAAATCATTGAATATTGTAAATGCACAATCAGAAATTTCTCCGCATTGCAAGGTGCAATTCTGAAATTTTTTACTTTTTCCTGCTCCTCTTAGCATGATAAAGAAGATTCAAAGAGAGTGAGATGCCAGCTCCTTTCATTCAGTCTGTAGCTTCAATCATTTCTGGTATATGAATAACATGATGTTTTTCAATCGCAAAAATCAATGAATATTGTAAATGCACAAACAGTAATTTCTCCGCATTGCAAGGTGCAATTCTGAAATTTTTTGCTTTTTCCTGCTCCTCTTAGCATGATAAAGAAGATTCAAAGAGAGTGAGATGCCAGCTCCTTTCATTCAGTCAGTAGCTTCAATCATTTCTGGACGTTTTTCAATGGCAAAAACCAATGAATATTGTAAATGCACAAACAGTAATTTCTCCGCATTGCAAGGTGCAATTCTGAAATTTTTTGCTTTTTCCTGCTCCTCTTAGCATGATAAAGAAGATTCAAAGAGAGTGAGATGCCAGATCCTTTCCTTCAGTCAGTAGCTTCAATCATTTCTGGTATATGAATAACATGATGTTTTTCAATGGCAAAAATCAATGAATTTTGTAAATGCACAAACAGTAATTTCTCCGCATTGCAAGGCGCAATTCTGAAATTTTTTGCTTTTTCCTGCTCCTCTTAGCATGATAAAGAAGATTCAAAGAGAGTGAGATGCCAGCTCCTTTCATTCAGTCAGTAGCTTCAATCATTTCTGGACATTTTTCATTGGCAAAAATCAATGAATATTGTAAATGCACAAACAGTAATTTCTCCGCATTGCAAGGTGCAATTCTGAAATTTTTTGCTTTTTCCTGCTCCTCTTAGCATGATAAAGAAGATTCAAAGAGAGTGAGATGCCAGCTCCTTTCATTCAGTCAGTAGCTTCAATCATTTCTGGACGTTTTTCAATGGCAAAAATCAATGAATATTGTAAATGCACAAACAGTAATTTCTCCGCATTGCAAGGTGCAATTCTGAAATTTTTTGCTTTTTCCTGCTCCTCTTAGCATGATAAAGAAGATTCAAAGAGAGTGAGATGCCAGCTCCTTTCATTCAGTCAGTAGCTTCAATCATTTCTGGACGTTTTTCAATGGCAAAAATCAATGAATATTGTAAATGCACAAACAGTAATTTCTCCGCATTGCAAGGTGCAATTCTGAAATTTTTTGCTTTTTCCTGCTCCTCTTAGCATGATAAAGAAGATTCAAAGAGAGTGAGATGCCAGATCCTTTCCTTCAGTCAGTAGCTTCAATCATTTCTGGTATATGAATAACATGATGTTTTTCAATGGCAAAAATCAATGAATTTTGTAAATGCACAAACAGTAATTTCTCCGCATTGCAAGGCGCAATTCTGAAATTTTTTGCTTTTTCCTGCTCTTCTTAGCATGATAAAGAAGATTCAAAGAGAGTGAGATGCCAGCTCCTTTCATTCAGTCAGTAGCTTCAATCATTTCTGGACATTTTTCAATGGCAAAAATCAATGAATATTGTAAATGCACAAACAGTAATTTCTCCGCATTGCAAGGTGCAATTCTGAAATTTTTTGCTTTTTCCTGCTCCTCTTAGCATGATAAAGAAGATTCAAAGAGAGTGAGATGCCAGCTCCTTTCATTCAGTCAGTAGCTTCAATCATTTCTGGACGTTTTTCAATGGCAAAAATCAATGAATATTGTAAATGCACAAACAGTAATTTCTCCGCATTGCAAGGTGCAATTCTGAAATTTTTTGCTTTTTCCTGCTCCTCTTAGCATGATAAAGAAGATTCAAAGAGAGTGAGATGCCAGCTCCTTTCATTCAGTCAGTAGCTTCAATCATTTCTGGACGTTTTTCAATGGCAAAAATCAATGAATATTGTAAATGCACAAACAGTAATTTCTCCGCATTGCAATGTGCAATTCTGAAATTTTTTGCTTTTTCCTGCTCCTCTTAGCATGATAAAGAAGATTCAAAGAGAGTGAGATGCCAGCTCCTTTCATTCAGTCGGTAGCTTCAAACATTTCTGGTACATGAATAACATGATGTTTTTCAATGGCAAAAATCAATGAATATTGTAAATGCACAAACAGTAATTTCTCCGCATTGCAAGGTGCAATTCTGAAATTTTTTGCTTTTTCCTGCTCCTCTTAGCATGATAAAGAAGATTCAAAGAGAGTGAGATGCCAGCTCCTTTCGTTCAGTCAGTAGCTTCAATCATTTCTGGACGTTTTTCAATGGCAAAAATCATTGAATATTATAAATGCACAAACAGTAATTTCTCCGCATTGCAAGGTGCAATTCTGAAATTTTTTACTTTTTCCTGCTCCTCTTAGCATGATAAAGAAGATTCAAAGAGAGTGAGATGCCAGCTCCTTTCATTCAGTCAGTAGCTTCAATCATTTCTGGTATATGAATAACATGATGTTTTTCAATGGCAAAAATCAATGAATATTGTAAATGCACAAACAGTAATTTCTCCGCATTGCAAGGTGCAATTCTGAAATTTTTTGCTTTTTCCTGCTCCTCTTAGCATGATAAAGAAGATTCAAAGAGAGTGAGATGCCAGCTCCTTTCATTCAGTCAGTAGCTTCAATCATTTCTGGACGTTTTTCAATGGCAAAAATCAATGAATATTGTAAATGGACAAACAGTAATTTCTCCGCATTGCAAGGTGCAATTCTGAAATTTTTTGCTTTTTCCTGCTCCTCTTAGCATGATAAACAAGATTCAAAGAGAGTGAGATGCCAGCTCCTTTCATTCAGTCAGTAGCTTCAATCATTTCTGGACGTTTTTCAATGGCAAAAATCATTGAATATTGTAAATGCACAAACAGTAATTTCTCCGCATTGCAAGGTGCAATTCTGAAATTTTTTACTTTTTCCTGCTCCTCTTAGCATGATAAAGAAGATTCAAAGAGAGTGAGATGCCAGCTCCTTTCATTCAGTCAGTAGCTTCAATCATTTCTGGTATATGAATAACATGATGTTTTTCAATCGCAAAAATCAATGAATATTGTAAATGCACAAACAGTAATTTCTCCGCATTGCAAGGTGCAATTCTGAAATTTTTTGCTTTTTCCTGCTCCTCTTAGCATGATAAAGAAGATTCAAAGAGAGTGAGATGCCAGCTCCTATCATTCAGTCAGTAGCTTCAATCATTTTTGGACGTTTTTCAATGGCAAAAATCAATGAATATTGTAAATGCACAAACTGTAATTTCTCCGCATTGCAAGGTGCAATTCTGAAATTTTTTGCTTTTTCCTGCTCCTCTTAGCATGATAAAGAAGATTCAAAGAGAGTGAGATGCCAGCTCCTTTCATTCAGTCAGTAGCTTCAATCATTTCTGGTATATGAATAACATGATGTTTTTCAATAGCAAAAATCAATGAATATTGTAAATGCACAAACAGTAATTTCTCCGCATTGCAAGGTGCAATTCTGAAATTTTTTGCTTTTTCCTGCTCCTCTTAGCATGATAAAGAAGATTCAAAGAGAGTGAGATGCCAGCTCCTTTCATTCAGTCAGTAGCTTCAATCATTTCTGGACGTTTTTCAATGGCAAAAATCAATGAATATTGTAAATGCACAAACAGTAATTTCTCCGCATTGCAAGGTGCAATTCTGAAATTTTTTACTTTTTCCTGCTCCTCTTAGCATGATAAAGAAGATTCAAAGAGAGTGAGATGCCAGCTCCTTTCATTCAGTCAGTAGCTTCAATCATTTCTGGTATATGAATAACATGATGTTTTTCAATCGCAAAAATCAATGAATATTGTAAATGCACAAACAGTAATTTCTCCGCATTGCAAGGTGCAATTCTGAAATTTTTTGCTTTTTCCTGCTCCTCTTAGCATGATAAAGAAGATTCAAAGAGAGTGAGATGCCAGCTCCTTTCATTCAGTCAGTAGCTTCAATCATTTCTGGACGTTTTTCAATGGCAAAAATCAATGAATATTGTAAATGCACAAACAGTAATTTCTCCGCATTGCAAGGTGCAATTCTGAAATTCTTTGCTTTTTCCTGCTCCTCTAAGCATGATAAAGAAGATTCAAAGAGAGTGAGATGCCAGATCCTTTCCTTCAGTCAGTAGCTTCAATCATTTCTGGTATATGAATAACATGATGTTTTTCAATGGCAAAAATCAATGAATTTTGTAAATGCACAAACAGTAATTTCTCCGCATTGCAAGGCGCAATTCTGAAATTTTTTACTTTTTCCTGCTCCTCTTAGCATGATAAAGAAGATTCAAAGAGTGTGAGATGCCAGCTCCTTTCATTCAGTCAGTAGCTTCAATCATTTCTGGTATATGAATAACATGATGTTTTTCAATGGCAAAAATCAATGAATATTGTAAATGCACAAACAGTAATTTCTCCGCATTGCAAGGTGCAATTCTGAAATTTTTTGCTTTTTCCTGCTCCTCTTAGCATGATAAAGAAGATTCAAAGAGAGTGAGATGCCAGCTCCTTTCATTCAGTCAGTAGCTTCAATCATTTCTGGACGTTTTTCAATGGCAAAAATCAATGAATATTGTAAATGCACAAACAGTAATTTCTCCGCATTGCAAGGTGCAATTCTGAAATTTTTTGCTTTTTCCTGCTCCTCTTAGCATGATAAAGAAGATTCAAAGAGAGTGAGATGCCAGCTCCTTTCATTCAGTCAGTAGCTTTAATCATTTCTGGACGTTTTTCAATGGCAAAAATCATTGAATATTGTAAATGCACAATCAGTAATTTCTCCGCATTGCAAGGTGCAATTCTGAAATTTTTTACTTTTTCCTGCTCCTCTTAGCATGATAAAGAAGATTCAAAGAGAGTGAGATGCCAGCTCCTTTCATTCAGTCAGTAGCTTCAATCATTTCTGGTATATGAATAACATGATGTTTTTCAATCGCAAAAATCAATGAATATTGTAAATGCACAAACAGTAATTTCTCCGCATTGCAAGGTGCAATTCTGAAATTTTTTGCTTTTTCCTGCTCCTCTTAGCATGATAAAGAAGATTCAAAGAGAGTGAGATGCCAGCTCCTTTCATTCAGTCAGTAGCTTCAATCATTTCTGGACGTTTTTCAATGGCAAAAACCAATGAATATTGTAAATGCACAAACAGTAATTTCTCCGCATTGCAAGGTGCAATTCTGAAACTTTTTGCTTTTTCCTGCTCCTCTTAGCATGATAAAGAAGATTCAAAGAGAGTGAGATGCCAGATCCTTTCCTTCAGTCAGTAGCTTCAATCATTTCTGGTATATGAATAACATGATGTTTTTCAATGGCAAAATTCAATGAATTTTGTAAATGCACAAACAGTAATTTCTCCGCATTGCAAGGCGCAATTCTGAAATTTTTTGCTTTTTCCTGCTCCTCTTAGCATGATAAAGAAGATTCAAATAGAGTGAGATGCCAGCTCCTTTCATTCAGTCAGTAGCTTCAATCATTTCTGGACATTTTTCAATGGCAAAAATCAATGAATATTGTAAATGCACAAACAGTAATTTCTCCGCATTGCAAGGTGCAATTCTGAAATTTTTTGCTTTTTCCTGCTCCTCTTAGCATGATAAAGAAGATTCAAAGAGAGTGAGATGCCAGCTCCTTTCATTCAGTCAGTAGCTTCAATCATTTCTGGACGTTTTTCAATGGCAAAAATCAATGAATATTGTAAATGCACAAACAGTAATTTCTCCGCATTGCAATGTGCAATTCTGAAATTTTTTGCTTTTTCCTGCTCCTCTTAGCATGATAAAGAAGATTCAAAGAGAGTGAGATGCCAGCTCCTTTCATTCAGTCAGTAGCTTCAAACATTTCTGGTACATGAATAACATGATGTTTTTCAATGGCAAAAATCAATGAATATTGTAAATGCACAAACAGTAATTTCTCCGCATTGCAAGGTGCAATTCTGAAATTTTTTGCTTTTTCCTGCTCCTCTTAGCATGATAAAGAAGATTCAAAGAGAGTGAGATGCCAGCTCCTTTCGTTCAGTCAGTAGCTTCAATCATTTCTGGACGTTTTTCAATGGCAAAAATCATTGAATATTATAAATGCACAAACAGTAATTTCTCCGCATTGCAAGGTGCAATTCTGAAATTTTTTACTTTTTCCTGCTCCTCTTAGCATGATAAAGAAGATTCAAAGAGAGTGAGATGCCAGCTCCTTTCATTCAGTCAGTAGCTTCAATCATTTCTGGTATCTGAATAACATGATGTTTTTCAATGGCAAAAATCAATGAATATTGTAAATGCACAAACAGTAATTTCTCCGCATTGCAAGGTGCAATTCTGAAATTTTTTGCTTTTTCCTGCTCCTCTTAGCATGATAAAGAAGATTCAAAGAGAGTGAGATGCCAGCTCCTTTCATTCAGTCAGTAGCTTCAATCATTTCTGGACGTTTTTCAATGGCAAAAATCAATGAATATTGTAAATGCACAAACAGTAATTTCTCCGCATTGCAAGGTGCAATTCTGAAATTTTTTGCTTTTTCCTGCTCCTCTTAGCATGATAAACAAGATTCAAAGAGAGTGAGATGCCAGCTCCTTTCATTCAGTCAGTAGCTTCAATCATTTCTGGACGTTTTTCAATGGCAAAAATCATTGAATATTGTAAATGCACAAACAGTAATTTCTCCGCATTGCAAGGTGCAATTCTGAAATTTTTTACTTTTTCCTGCTCCTCTTAGCATGATAAAGAAGATTCAAAGAGAGTGAGATGCCAGCTCCTTTCATTCAGTCAGTAGCTTCAATCATTTCTGGTATATGAATAACATGATGTTTTTCAATCGCAAAAATTAATGAATATTGTAAATGCACAAACAGTAATTTCTCCACACTGCAAGGTGCAATTCTGAAATTTTTTGCTTTTTCCTGCTCCTCTTAGCATGATAAAGAAGGTTCAAAGAGAGTGAGATGCCAGCTCCTTTCATTCAGTCAGTACCTTCAATCATTTCTGGACGTTTTTCAATGGCAAAAATCAATGAATATTGTAAATGCACAAACAGTAATTTCTCCGCATTGCAAGGTGCAATTCTGAAATTTTTTGCTTTTTCCTGCTCCTCTTAGCATGATAAAGAAGATTCAAAGAGAGTGAGATGCCAGCTCCTTTCATTCAGTCAGTAGCTTCAATCATTTCTGGACGTTTTTCAATGGCAAAAATCAATGAATTTTGTAAATGCACAAACTGTAATTTCTCCGCATTGCAAGGTGCAATTCTGAAATTTTTTGCTTTTTCCTGCTCCTCTTAGCATGATAAAGAAGATTCAAAGAGAGTGAGATGCCAGCTCCTTTCATTCAGTCAGTAGCTTCAATCATTTCTGGTATATGAATAACATGATGTTTTTCAATAGCAAAAATCAATGAATATTGTAAATGCACAAACAGTAATTTCTCCGCATTGCAAGGTGCAATTCTGAAATTTTTTGCTTTTTCCTGCTCCTCTTAGCATGATAAAGAAGATTCAAAGAGAGTGAGATGCCAGCTCCTTTCATTCAGTCAGTAGCTTCAATCATTTCTGGACGTTTTTCAATTTCAAAAATCAATGAATATTGTAAATGCACAAACAGTAATTTCTCCGCATTGCAAGGTGCAATTCTGAAATTTTTTACTTTTTCCTGCTCCTCTTAGCATGATAAAGAAGATTCAAAGAGAGTGAGATGCCAGCTCCTTTCATTCAGTCAGTAGCTTCAATCATTTCTGGTATATGAATAACATGATGTTTTTCAATCGCAAAAATCAATGAATATTGTAAATGCACAAACAGTAATTTCTCCGCATTGCAAGGTGCAATTCTGAATTTTTTTGCTTTTTCCTGCTCCTCTTAGCATGATAAAGAAGATTCAAAGAGAGTGAGATGCCAGCTCCTTTCATTCAGTCAGTAGCTTCAATCATTTCTGGACGTTTTTCAATGGCAAAAATCAATGAATATTGTAAATGCACAAACAGTAATTTCTCCGCATTGCAAGGTGCAATTCTGAAATTCTTTGCTTTTTCCTGCTCCTCTAAGCATGATAAAGAAGATTCAAAGAGAGTGAGATGCCAGCTCCTTTCATTCAGTCAGTAGCTTCAATCATTTCTGGTATATGAATAACATGATGTTTTTCAATCGCAAAAATCAATGAATATTGTAAATGCACAAACAGTAATTTCTCCGCATTGCAAGGTGCAATTCTGAAATTTTTTGCTTTTTCCTGCTCCTCTTAGCATGATAAAGAAGATTCAAAGAGAGTGAGATGCCAGCTCCTTTCATTCAGTCAGTACCTTCAATCATTTCTGGACGTTTTTCAATGGCAAAAATCAATGAATATTGTAAATGCACAAACAGTAATTTCTCCGCATTGCAAGGTGCAATTCTGAAATTTTTTGCTTTTTCCTGCTCCTCTTAGCATGATAAAGAAGATTCAAAGAGAGTGAGATGCCAGCTCCTTTCATTCAGTCAGTAGCTTCAATCATTTCTGGACGTTTTTCAATGGCAAAAATCAATGAATATTGTAAATGCACAAACTGTAATTTCTCCGCATTGCAAGGTGCAATTCTGAAATTTTTTGCTTTTTCCTGCTCCTCTTAGCATGATAAAGAAGATTCAAAGAGAGTGAGATGCCAGCTCCTTTCATTCAGTCAGTAGCTTCAATCATTTCTGGTATATGAATAACATGATGTTTTTCAATAGCAAAAATCAATGAATATTGTAAATGCACAAACAGTAATTTCTCCGCATTGCAAGGTGCAATTCTGAAATTTTTTGCTTTTTCCTGCTCCTCTTAGCATGATAAAGAAGATTCAAAGAGAGTGAGATGCCAGCTCCTTTCATTCAGTCAGTAGCTTCAATCATTTCTGGACGTTTTTCAATGGCAAAAATCAATGAATATTGTAAATGCACAAACAGTAATTTCTCCGCATTGCAAGGTGCAATTCTGAAATTTTTTACTTTTTCCTGCTCCTCTTAGCATGATAAAGAAGATTCAAAGAGAGTGAGATGCCAGCTCCTTTCATTCAGTCAGTAGCTTCAATCATTTCTGGTATATGAATAACATGATGTTTTTCAATCGCAAAAATCAATGAATATTGTAAATGCACAAACAGTAATTTCTCCGCATTGCAAGGTGCAATTCTGAAATTCTTTGCTTTTTCCTGCTCCTCTAAGCATGATAAAGAAGATTCAAAGAGAGTGAGATGCCAGATCCTTTCCTTCAGTCAGTAGCTTCAATCATTTCTGGTATATGAATAACATGATGTTTTTCAATGGCAAAAATCAATGAATTTTGTAAATGCACAAACAGTAATTTCTCCGCATTGCAAGGCGCAATTCTGAAATTTTTTACTTTTTCCTGCTCCTCTTAGCATGATAAAGAAGATTCAAAGAGAGTGAGATGCCAGCTCCTTTCATTCAGTCAGTAGCTTCAATCATTTCTGGTATATGAATAACATGATGTTTTTCAATGGCAAAAATCAATGAATATTGTAAATGCACAAACAGTAATTTCTCCGCATTGCAAGGTGCAATTCTGAAATTTTTTGCTTTTTCCTGCTCCTCTTAGCATGATAAAGAAGATTCAAAGAGAGTGAGATGCCAGCTCCTTTCATTCAGTCAGTAGCTTCAATCATTTCTGGACGTTTTTCAATGGCAAAAATCAATGAATATTGTAAATGCACAAACAGTAATTTCTCCGCATTGCAAGGTGCAATTCTGAAATTTTTTGCTTTTTCCTGCTCCTCTTAGCATGATAAAGAAGATTCAAAGAGAGTGAGATGCCAGCTCCTTTCATTCAGTCAGTAGCTTTAATCATTTCTGGACGTTTTTCAATGGCAAAAATCATTGAATATTGTAAATGCACAATCAGTAATTTCTCCGCATTGCAAGGTGCAATTCTGAAATTTTTTACTTTTTCCTGCTCCTCTTAGCATGATAAAGAAGATTCAAAGAGAGTGAGATGCCAGCTCCTTTCATTCAGTCAGTAGCTTCAATCATTTCTGGTATATGAATAACATGATGTTTTTCAATCGCAAAAATCAATGAATATTGTAAATGCACAAACAGTAATTTCTCCGCATTGCAAGGTGCAATTCTGAAATTTTTTGCTTTTTCCTGCTCCTCTTAGCATGATAAAGAAGATTCAAAGAGAGTGAGATGCCAGCTCCTTTCATTCAGTCAGTAGCTTCAATCATTTCTGGACGTTTTTCAATGGCAAAAACCAATGAATATTGTAAATGCACAAACAGTAATTTCTCCGCATTGCAAGGTGCAATTCTGAAACTTTTTGCTTTTTCCTGCTCCTCTTAGCATGATAAAGAAGATTCAAAGAGAGTGAGATGCCAGATCCTTTCCTTCAGTCAGTAGCTTCAATCATTTCTGGTATATGAATAACATGATGTTTTTCAATGGCAAAAATCAATGAATTTTGTAAATGCACAAACAGTAATTTCTCCGCATTGCAAGGCGCAATTCTGAAATTTTTTGCTTTTTCCTGCTCCTCTTAGCATGATAAAGAAGATTCAAAGAGAGTGAGATGCCAGCTCCTTTCATTCAGTCAGTAGCTCTAATCATTTCTGGACGTTTTTCAATGGCAAAAATCAATGAATATTGTAAATGCACAAACAGTAATTTCTCCGCATTGCAAGGTGCAATTCTGAAATTCTTTGCTTTTTCCTGCTCCTCTAAGCATGATAAAGAAGATTCAAAGAGAGTGAGATGCCAGCTCCTTTCATTCAGTCAGTAGCTTCAATCATTTCTGGTATATGAATAACATGATGTTTTTCAATCGCAAAAATCAATGAATATTGTAAATGCACAAACAGTAATTTCTCCGCATTGCAAGGTGCAATTCTGAAATTTTTTGCTTTTTCCTGCTCCTCTTAGCATGATAAAGAAGATTCAAAGAGAGTGAGATGCCAGCTCCTTTCATTCAGTCAGTACCTTCAATCATTTCTGGACGTTTTTCAATGGCAAAAATCAATGAATATTGTAAATGCACAAACAGTAATTTCTCCGCATTGCAAGGTGCAATTCTGAAATTTTTTGCTTTTTCCTGCTCCTCTTAGCATGATAAAGAAGATTCAAAGAGAGTGAGATGCCAGCTCCTTTCATTCAGTCAGTAGCTTCAATCATTTCTGGACGTTTTTCAATGGCAAAAATCAATGAATATTGTAAATGCACAAACTGTAATTTCTCCGCATTGCAAGGTGCAATTCTGAAATTTTTTGCTTTTTCCTGCTCCTCTTAGCATGATAAAGAAGATTCAAAGAGAGTGAGATGCCAGCTCCTTTCATTCAGTCAGTAGCTTCAATCATTTCTGGTATATGAATAACATGATGTTTTTCAATAGCAAAAATCAATGAATATTGTAAATGCACAAACAGTAATTTCTCCGCATTGCAAGGTGCAATTCTGAAAATTTTTGCTTTTTCCTGCTCCTCTTAGCATGATAAAGAAGATTCAAAGAGAGTGAGATGCCAGCTCCTTTCATTCAGTCAGTAGCTTCAATCATTTCTGGACGTTTTTCAATGGCAAAAATCAATGAATATTGTAAATGCACAAACAGTAATTTCTCCGCATTGCAAGGTGCAATTCTGAAATTTTTTACTTTTTCCTGCTCCTCTTAGCATGATAAAGAAGATTCAAAGAGAGTGAGATGCCAGCTCCTTTCATTCAGTCAGTAGCTTCAATCATTTCTGGTATATGAATAACATGATGTTTTTCAATCGCAAAAATCAATGAATATTGTAAATGCACAAACAGTAATTTCTCCGCATTGCAAGGTGCAATTCTGAAATTTTTTGCTTTTTCCTGCTCCTCTTAGCATGATAAAGAAGATTCAAAGAGAGTGAGATGCCAGCTCCTTTCATTCAGTCAGTAGCTTCAATCATTTCTGGACGTTTTTCAATGGCAAAAATCAATGAATATTGTAAATGCACAAACAGTAATTTCTCCGCATTGCAAGGTGCAATTCTGAAATTCTTTGCTTTTTCCTGCTCCTCTAAGCATGATAAAGAAGATTCAAAGAGAGTGAGATGCCAGATCCTTTCCTTCAGTCAGTAGCTTCAATCATTTCTGGTATATGAATAACATGATGTTTTTCAATGGCAAAAATCAATGAATTTTGTAAATGCACAAACAGTAATTTCTCCGCATTGCAAGGCGCAATTCTGAAATTTTTTACTTTTTCCTGCTCCTCTTAGCATGATAAAGAAGATTCAAAGAGAGTGAGATGCCAGCTCCTTTCATTCAGTCAGTAGCTTCAATCATTTCTGGTATATGAATAACATGATGTTTTTCAATGGCAAAAATCAATGAATATTGTAAATGCACAAACAGTAATTTCTCCGCATTGCAAGGTGCAATTCTGAAATTTTTTGCTTTTTCCTGCTCCTCTTAGCATGATAAAGAAGATTCAAAGAGAGTGAGATGCCAGCTCCTTTCATTCAGTCAGTAGCTTCAATCATTTCTGGACGTTTTTCAATGGCAAAAATCAATGAATATTGTAAATGCACAAACAGTAATTTCTCCGCATTGCAAGGTGCAATTCTGAAATTTTTTGCTTTTTCCTGCTCCTCTTAGCATGATAAAGAAGATTCAAAGAGAGTGAGATGCCAGCTCCTTTCATTCAGTCAGTAGCTTTAATCATTTCTGGACGTTTTTCAATGGCAAAAATCATTGAATATTGTAAATGCACAATCAGTAATTTCTCCGCATTGCAAGGTGCAATTCTGAAATTTTTTACTTTTTCCTGCTCCTCTTAGCATGATAAAGAAGATTCAAAGAGAGTGAGATGCCAGCTCCTTTCATTCAGTCAGTAGCTTCAATCATTTCTGGTATATGAATAACATGATGTTTTTCAATCGCAAAAATCAATGAATATTGTAAATGCACAAACAGTAATTTCTCCGCATTGCAAGGTGCAATTCTGAAATTTTTTGCTTTTTCCTGCTCCTCTTAGCATGATAAAGAAGATTCAAAGAGAGTGAGATGCCAGCTCCTTTCATTCAGTCAGTAGCTTCAATCATTTCTGGACGTTTTTCAATGGCAAAAACCAATGAATATTGTAAATGCACAAACAGTAATTTCTCCGCATTGCAAGGTGCAATTCTGAAACTTTTTGCTTTTTCCTGCTCCTCTTAGCATGATAAAGAAGATTCAAAGAGAGTGAGATGCCAGATCCTTTCCTTCAGTCAGTAGCTTCAATCATTTCTGGTATATGAATAACATGATGTTTTTCAATGGCAAAAATCAATGAATTTTGTAAATGCACAAACAGTAATTTCTCCGCATTGCAAGGCGCAATTCTGAAATTTTTTGCTTTTTCCTGCTCCTCTTAGCATGATAAAGAAGATTCAAAGAGAGTGAGATGCCAGCTCCTTTCATTCAGTCAGTAGCTTCAATCATTTCTGGACATTTTTCAATGGCAAAAATCAATGAATATTGTAAATGCACAAACAGTAATTTCTCCGCATTGCAAGGTGCAATTCTGAAATTTTTTGCTTTTTCCTGCTCCTCTTAGCATGATAAAGAAGATTCAAAGAGAGTGAGATGCCAGCTCCTTTCATTCAGTCAGTAGCTTCAATCATTTCTGGACGTTTTTCAATGGCAAAAATCAATGAATATTGTAAATGCACAAACAGTAATTTCTCCGCATTGCAATGTGCAATTCTGAAATTTTTTGCTTTTTCCTGCTCCTCTTAGCATGATAAAGAAGATTCAAAGAGAGTGAGATGCCAGCTCCTTTCATTCAGTCAGTAGCTTCAATCATTTCTGGACGTTTTTCAATGGCAAAAATCAATGAATATTGTAAATGCACAAACAGTAATTTCTCCGCATTCCAAGGTGCAATTCTGAAATTTTTTGCTTTTCCCTGCTCCTCTTAGCATGATAAAGAAGATTCAAAGAGAGTGAGATGCCAGATCCTTTCCTTCAGTCAGTAGCTTCAATCATTTCTGGTATATGAATAACATGATGTTTTTCAATGGCAAAAATCAATGAATTTTGTAAATGCACAAACAGTAATTTCTCCGCATTGCAAGGCGCAATTCTGAAATTTTTTACTTTTTCCTGCTCCTCTTAGCATGATAAAGAAGATTCAAAGAGAGTGAGATGCCAGCTCCTTTCATTCAGTCAGTAGCTTCAATCATTTCTGGACATTTTTCAATGGCAAAAATCAATGAATATTGTAAATGCACAAACAGTAATTTCTCCGCATTGCAAGGTGCAATTCTGAAATTTTTTGCTTTTTCCTGCTCCTCTTAGCATGATAAAGAAGATTCAAAGAGAGTGAGATGCCAGCTCCTTTCATTCAGTCAGTAGCTTCAATCATTTCTGGACGTTTTTCAATGGCAAAAATCAATGAATATTGTAAATGCACAAACAGTAATTTCTCCGCATTGCAAGGTGCAATTCTGAAATTTTTTGCTTTTTCCTGCTCCTCTTAGCATGATAAAGAAGATTCAAAGAGAGTGAGATGCCAGCTCCTTTCATTCAGTCAGTAGCTTCAATCATTTCTGGACGTTTTTCAATGGCAAAAATCAATGAATATTGTAAATGCACAAACAGTAATTTCTCCGCATTGCAATGTGCAATTCTGAAATTTTTTGCTTTTTCCTGCTCCTCTTAGCATGATAAAGAAGATTCAAAGAGAGTGAGATGCCAGCTCCTTTCAATCAGTCAGTAGCTTCAAACATTTCTGGTACATGAATAACATGATGTTTTTCAATGGCAAAAATCAATGAATATTGTAAATGCACAAACAGTAATTTCTCCGCATTGCAAGGTGCAATTCTGAAATTTTTTGCTTTTTCCTGCTCCTCTTAGCATGATAAAGAAGATTCAAAGAGAGTGAGATGCCAGCTCCTTTCGTTCAGTCAGTAGCTTCAATCATTTCTGGACGTTTTTCAATGGCAAAAATCATTGAATATTATAAATGCACAAACAGTAATTTCTCCGCATTGCAAGGTGCAATTCTGAAATTTTTTACTTTTTCCTGCTCCTCTTAGCATGATAAAGAAGATTCAAAGAGAGTGAGATGCCAGCTCCTTTCATTCAGTCAGTAGCTTCAATCATTTCTGGTATATGAAAACATGATGTTTTTCAATGGCAAAAATCAATGAATATTGTAAATGCACAAACAGTAATTTCTCCGCATTGCAAGGTGCAATTCTGAAATTTTTTGCTTTTTCCTGCTCCTCTTAGCATGATAAAGAAGATTCAAAGAGAGTGAGATGCCAGCTCCTTTCATTCAGTCAGTAGCTTCAATCATTTCTGGACGTTTTTCAATGGCAAAAATCAATGAATATTGTAAATGCACAAACAGTAATTTCTCCGCATTGCAAGGTGCAATTCTGAAATTTTTTGCTTTTTCCTGCTCCTCTTAGCATGATAAACAAGATTCAAAGAGAGTGAGATGCCAGCTCCTTTCATTCAGTCAGTAGCTTCAATCATTTCTGGACGTTTTTCAATGGCAAAAATCATTGAATATTGTAAATGCACAAACAGTAATTTCTCCGCATTGCAAGGTGCAATTCTGAAATTTTTTACTTTTTCCTGCTCCTCTTAGCATGATAAAGAAGATTCAAAGAGAGTGAGATGCCAGCTCCTTTCATTCAGTCAGTAGCTTCAATCATTTCTGGTATATGAATAACATGATGTTTTTCAATCGCAAAAATCAATGAATATTGTAAATGCACAAACAGTAATTTCTCCGCATTGCAAGGTGCAATTCTGAAATTTTTTGCTTTTTCCTGCTCCTCTTAGCATGATAAAGAAGATTCAAAGAGAGTGAGATGCCAGCTCCTTTCATTCAGTCAGTAGCTTCAATCATTTCTGGACGTTTTTCAATGGCAAAAATCTATGAATATTGTAAATGCACAAACAGTAATTTCTCCGCATTGCAAGGTGCAATTCTGAAATTTTTTGCTTTTTCCTGCTCCTCTAAGCATGATAAAGAAGATTCAAAGAGAGTGAGATGCCAGATCCTTTCCTTCAGTCAGTAGCTTCAATCATTTCTGGTATATGAATAACATGATGTTTTTCAATGGCAAAAATCAATGAATTTTGTAAATGCAGAAACAGTAATTTCTCCGCATTGCAAGGCGCAATTCTGAAATTTTTTGCTTTTTCCTGCTCCTCTTAGCATGATAAAGAAGATTCAAAGAGAGTGAGATGCCAGCTCCTTTCATTCAGTCAGTAGCTTCAATCATTTCTGGACATTTTTCAATGGCAAAAATCAATGAATATTGTAAATGCACAAACAGTAATTTCTCCGCATTGCAAGGTGCAATTCTGAAATTTTTTGCTTTTTCCTGCTCCTCTTAGCATGATAAAGAAGATTCAAAGAGAGTGAGATGCCAGCTCCTTTCATTCAGTCAGTAGCTTCAATCATTTCTGGACGTTTTTCAATGGCAAAAATCAATGAATATTGTAAATGCACAAACAGTAATTTCTCCGCATTGCAAGGTGCAATTCTGAAATTTTTTGCTTTTTCCTGCTCCTCTTAGCATGATAAAGAAGATACAAAGAGAGTGAGATGCCAGCTCCTTTCATTCAGTCAGTACCTTCAATTATTTCTGGACCTTTTTCAATGGCAAAAATCAATGAATATTGTAAATGCACAAACAGTAATTTCTCCGCATTGCAAGGTGCAATTCTGAAATTTTTTGCTTTTTCCTGCTCCTCTTAGCATGATAAAGAAGATTCAAAGAGAGTGAGATGCCAGCTCCTTTCATTCAGTCAGTAGCTTCAATCATTTCTGGACGTTTTTCAATGGAAAAATCAATGAATATTGTAAATGCACAAACTGTAATTTCTCCGCATTGCAAGGTGCAATTCTGAAATTTTTTGCTTTTTCCTGCTCCTCTTAGCATGATAAAGAAGATTCAAAGAGAGTGAGATGCCAGCTCCTTTCATTCAGTCAGTAGCTTCAATCATTTCTGGTATATGAATAACATGATGTTTTTCAATAGCAAAAATCAATGAATATTGTAAATGCACAAACAGTAATTTCTCCGCATTGCAAGGTGCAATTCTGAAATTTTTTGCTTTTTCCTGCTCCTCTTAGCATGATAAAGAAGATTCAAAGAGAGTGAGATGCCAGCTCCTTTCATTCAGTCAGTAGCTTCAATCATTTCTGGACGTTTTTCAATGGCAAAAATCAATGAATATTGTAAATGCACAAACAGTAATTTCTCCGCATTGCAAGGTGCAATTCTGAAATTTTTTACTTTTTCCTGCTCCTCTTAGCATGATAAAGAAGATTCAAAGAGAGTGAGATGCCAGCTCCTTTCATTCAGTCAGTAGCTTCAATCATTTCTGGTATATGAATAACATGATGTTTTTCAATCGCAAAAATCAATGAATATTGTAAATGCACAAACAGTAATTTCTCCGCATTGCAAGGTGCAATTCTGAAATTTTTTGTTTTTTCCTGCTCCTCTTAGCATGATAAAGAAGATTCAAAGAGAGTGAGATGCCAGCTCCTTTCATTCAGTCAGTAGCTTCAATCATTTCTGGACGTTTTTCAATGGCAAAAATCAATGAATATTGTAAATGCACAAACAGTAATTTCTCCGCATTGCAAGGTGCAATTCTGAAATTTTTTGCTTTTTCCTGCTCCTCTAAGCATGATAAAGAAGATTCAAAGAGAGTGAGATGCCATATCCTTTCCTTCAGTCAGTAGCTTCAATCATTTCTGGTATATGAATAACATGATGTTTTTCAATGGCAAAAATCAATGAATTTTGTAAATGCACAAACAGTAATTTCTCCGCATTGCAAGGCGCAATTCTGAAATTTTTTGCTTTTTCCTGCTCCTCTTAGCATGATAAAGAAGATTCAAAGAGAGTGAGATGCCAGCTCCTTTCATTCAGTCAGTAGCTTCAATCATTTCTGGACATTTTTCAATGGCAAAAATCAATGAATATTGTAAATGCACAAACAGTAATTTCTCCGCATTGCAAGGTGCAATTCTGAAATTTTTTGCTTTTTCCTGCTCCTCTTAGCATGATAAAGAAGATTCAAAGAGAGTGAGATGCCAGCTCCTTTCATTCAGTCAGTAGCTTCAATCATTTCTGGACGTTTTTCAATGGCAAAAATCAATGAATATTGTAAATGCACAAACAGTAATTTCTCCGCATTGCAAGGTGCAATTCTGAAATTTTTTGCTTTTTCCTGCTCCTCTTAGCATGATAAAGAAGATTCAAAGAGAGTGAGATGCCAGCTCCTTTCATTCAGTCAGTACCTTCAATCATTTCTGGACGTTTTTCAATGGCAAAAATCAATGAATATTGTAAATGCACAAACAGTAATTTCTCCGCATTGCAAGGTGCAATTCTGAAATTTTTTGCTTTTTCCTGCTCCTCTTAGCATGATAAAGAAGATTCAAAGAGAGTGAGATGCCAGCTCCTTTCATTCAGTCAGTAGCTTCAATCATTTCTGGACGTTTTTCAATGGCAAAAATCAATGAATATTGTAAATGCACAAACTGTAATTTCTCCGCATTGCAAGGTGCAATTCTGAAATTTTTTGCTTTTTCCTGCTCCTCTTAGCATGATAAAGAAGATTCAAAGAGAGTGAGATGCCAGCTCCTTTCATTCAGTCAGTAGCTTCAATCATTTCTGGTATATGAATAACATGATGTTTTTCAATAGCAAAAATCAATGAATATTGTAAATGCACAAACAGTAATTTCTCCGCATTGCAAGGTGCAATTCTGAAATTTTTTGCTTTTTCCTGCTCCTCTTAGCATGATAAAGAAGATTCAAAGAGAGTGAGATGCCAGCTCCTTTCATTCAGTCAGTAGCTTCAATCATTTCTGGACGTTTTTCAATGGCAAAAATCAATGAATATTGTAAATGCACAAACAGTAATTTCTCCGCATTGCAAGGTGCAATTCTGAAATTTTTTGCTTTTTCCTGCTCCTCTTAGCATGATAAACAAGATTCAAAGAGAGTGAGATGCCAGCTCCTTTCATTCAGTCAGTAGCTTCAATCATTTCTGGACGTTTTTCAATGGCAAAAATCATTGAATATTGTAAATGCACAAACAGTAATTTCTCCGCATTGCAAGGTGCAATTCTGAAATTTTTTACTTTTTCCTGCTCCTCTTAGCATGATAAAGAAGATTCAAAGAGAGTGAGATGCCAGCTCCTTTCATTCAGTCAGTAGCTTCAATCATTTCTGGTATATGAATAACATGATGTTTTTCAATCGCAAAAATCAATGAATATTGTAAATGCACAAACAGTAATTTCTCCGCATTGCAAGGTGCAATTCTGAAATTTTTTGCTTTTTCCTGCTCCTCTTAGCATGATAAAGAAGATTCAAAGAGAGTGAGATGCCAGCTCCTTTCATTCAGTCAGTAGCTTCAATCATTTCTGGACGTTTTTCAATGGCAAAAATCAATGAATATTGTAAATGCACAAACAGTAATTTCTCCGCATTGCAAGGTGCAATTCTGAAATTTTTTGCTTTTTCCTGCTCCTCTTAGCATGATAAAGAAGATTCAAAGAGAGTGAGATGCCAGATCCTTTCCTTCAGTCAGTAGCTTCAATCATTTCTGGTATATGAATAACATGATGTTTTTCAATGGCAAAAATCAATGAATTTTGTAAATGCACAAACAGTAATTTCTCCGCATTGCAAGGCGCAATTCTGAAATTTTTTGCTTTTTCCTGCTCCTCTTAGCATGATAAAGAAGATTCAAAGAGAGTGAGATGCCAGCTCCTTTCATTCAGTCAGTAGCTTCAATCATTTCTGGACATTTTTCAATGGCAAAAATCAATGAATATTGTAAATGCACAAACAGTAATTTCTCCGCATTGCAAGGTGCAATTCTGAAATTTTTTGCTTTTTCCTGCTCCTCTTAGCATGATAAAGAAGATTCAAAGAGAGTGAGATGCCAGCTCCTTTCATTCAGTCAGTATCTTCAATCATTTCTGGACGTTTTTCAATGGCAAAAATCAATGAATATTGTAAATGCACAAACAGTAATTTCTCCGCATTGCAAGGTGCAATTCTGAAATTTTTTGCTTTTTCCTGCTCCTCTTAGCATGATAAAGAAGATTCAAAGAGAGTGAGATGCCAGCTCCTTTCATTCAGTCAGTAGCTTCAATCATTTCTGGACGTTTTTCAATGGCAAAAATCAATGAATATTGTAAATGCACAAACAGTAATTTCTCCGCATTGCAAGGTGCAATTCTGAAATTTTTTGCTTTTTCCTGCTCCTCTTAGCATGATAAAGAAGATTCAAAGAGAGTGAGATGCCAGATCCTTTCCTTCAGTCAGTAGCTTCAATCATTTCTGGTATATGAATAACATGATGTTTTTCAATGGCAAAAATCAATGAATTTTGTAAATGCACAAACAGTAATTTCTCCGCATTGCAAGGCGCAATTCTGAAATTTTTTGCTTTTTCCTGCTCCTCTTAGCATGATAAAGAAGATTCAAAGAGAGTGAGATGCCAGCTCCTTTCATTCAGTCAGTAGCTTCAATCATTTCTGGACATTTTTCAATGGCAAAAATCAATGAATATTGTAAATGCACAAACAGTAATTTCTCCGCATTGCAAGGTGCAATTCTGAAATTTTTTGCTTTTTCCTGCTCCTCTTAGCATGATAAATAAGATTCAAAGAGAGTGAGATGCCAGCTCCTTTCATTCAGTCAGTAGCTTCAATCATTTCTGGACGTTTTTCAATGACAAAAATCAATGAATATTGTAAATGCACAAACAGTAATTTCTCTGCATTGCAAGGTGCAATTCTGAAATTTTTTGCTTTTTCCTGCTCCTCTTAGCATGATAAAGAAGATTCAAAGAGAGTGAGATGCCAGATCCTTTCCTTCAGTCAGTAGCTTCAATCATTTCTGGTATATGAATAACATGATGTTTTTCAATGGCAAAAATCAATGAATTTTGTAAATGCACAAACAGTAATTTCTCCGCATTGCAAGGCGCAATTCTGAAATTTTTTGCTTTTTCCTGCTCCTCTTAGCATGATAAAGAAGATTCAAAGAGAGTGAGATGCCAGCTCCTTTCATTCAGTCAGTAGCTTCAATCATTTCTGGACATTTTTCAATGGCAAAAATCAATGAATATTGTAAATGCACAAACAGTAATTTCTCCGCATTGCAAGGTGCAATTCTGAAATTTTTTGCTTTTTCCTGCTCCTCTTAGCATGATAAAGAAGATTCAAAGAGAGTGAGATGCCAGCTCCTTTCATTCAGTCAGTAGCTTCAATCATTTCTGGACGTTTTTCAATGGCAAAAATCAATGAATATTGTAAATGCACAAACAGTAATTTCTCCGCATTGCAAGGTGCAATTCTGAAATTTTTTGCTTTTTCCTGCTCCTCTTAGCATGATAAAGAAGATTCAAAGAGAGTGAGATGCCAGCTCCTTTCATTCAGTCAGTAGCTTCAATCATTTCTGGACGTTTTTCAATGGCAAAAATCAATGAATATTGTAAATGCACAAACAGTAATTTCTCCGCATTGCAAGGTGCAATTCTGAAATTTTTTGCTTTTTCCTGCTCCTCTTAGCATGATAAAGAAGATTCAAAGAGAGTGAGATGCCAGATCCTTTCCTTCAGTCAGTAGCTTCAATCATTTCTGGTATATGAATAACATGATGTTTTTCAATGGCAAAAATCAATGAATTTTGTAAATGCACAAACAGTAATTTCTCCGCATTGCAAGGCGCAATTCTGAAATTTTTTGCTTTTTCCTGCTCCTCTTAGCATGATAAAGAAGATTCAAAGAGAGTGAGATGCCAGCTCCTTTCATTCAGTCAGTAGCTTCAATCATTTCTGGACATTTTTCAATGGCAAAAATCAATGAATATTGTAAATGCACAAACAGTAATTTCTCCGCATTGCAAGGTGCAATTCTGAAATTTTTTGCTTTTTCCTGCTCCTCTTAGCATGATAAAGAAGATTCAAAGAGAGTGAGATGCCAGCTCCTTTCATTCAGTCAGTAGCTTCAATCATTTCTGGACGTTTTTCAATGGCAAAAATCAATGAATATTGTAAATGCACAAACAGTAATTTCTCCGCATTGCAAGGTGCAATTCTGAAATTTTTTGCTTTTTCCTGCTCCTCTTAGCATGATAAAGAAGATTCAAAGAGAGTGAGATGCCAGCTCCTTTCATTCAGTCAGTAGCTTCAATCATTTCTGGACGTTTTTCAATGGCAAAAATCAATGAATATTGTAAATGCACAAACAGTAATTTCTCCGCATTGCAAGGTGCAATTCTGAAATTTTTTGCTTTTTCCTGCTCCTCTTAGCATGATAAAGAAGATTCAAAGAGAGTGAGATGCCAGATCCTTTCCTTCAGTCAGTAGCTTCAATCATTTCTGGTATATGAATAACATGTTTTTCAATGGCAAAAATCAATGAATTTTGTAAATGCACAAACAGTAATTTCTCCGCATTGCAAGGCGCAATTCTGAAATTTTTTGCTTTTTCCTGCTCCTCTTAGCATGATAAAGAAGATTCAAAGAGAGTGAGATGCCAGCTCCTTTCATTCAGTCAGTAGCTTCAATCATTTCTGGACATTTTTCAATGGCAAAAATCAATGAATATTGTAAATGCACAAACAGTAATTTCTCCGCATTGCAAGGTGCAATTCTGAAATTTTTTGCTTTTTCCTGCTCCTCTTAGCATGATAAAGAAGATTCAAAGAGAGTGAGATGCCAGCTCCTTTCATTCAGTCAGTAGCTTCAATCATTTCTGGACGTTTTTCAATGGCAAAAATCAATGAATATTGTAAATGCACAAACAGTAATTTCTCCGCATTGCAAGGTGCAATTCTGAAATTTTTTGCTTTTTCCTGCTCCTCTTAGCATGATAAAGAAGATTCAAAGAGAGTGAGATGCCAGCTCCTTTCATTCAGTCAGTAGCTTCAATCATTTCTGGACGTTTTTCAATGGCAAAAATCAATGAATATTGTAAATGCACAAACAGTAATTTCTCCGCATTGCAATGTGCAATTCTGAAATTTTTTGCTTTTTCCTGCTCCTCTAAGCATGATAAAGAAGATTCAAAGAGAGTGAGATGCCAGCTCCTTTCATTCAGTCAGTAGCTTCAAACATTTCTGGTACATGAATAACATGATGTTTTTCAATGGCAAAAATCAATGAATATTGTAAATGCACAAACAGTAATTTCTCCGCATTGCAAGGTGCAATTCTGAAATTTTTTGCTTTTTCCTGCTCCTCTTAGCATGATAAAGAAGATTCAAAGAGAGTGAGATGCCAGCTCCTTTCGTTCAGTCAGTAGCTTCAATCATTTCTGGACGTTTTTCAATGGCAAAAATCATTGAATATTATAAATGCACAAACAGTAATTTCTCCGCATTGCAAGGTGCAATTCTGAAATTTTTTACTTTTTCCTGCTCCTCTTAGCATGATAAAGAAGATTCAAAGAGAGTGAGATGCCAGCTCCTTTCATTCAGTCAGTAGCTTCAATCATTTCTGGTATATGAATAACATGATGTTTTTCAATGGCAAAAATCAATGAATATTGTAAATGCACAAACAGTGATTTCTCCGCATTGCAAGGTGCAATTCTGAAATTTTTTGCTTTTTCCTGCTCCTCTTAGCATGATAAAGAAGATTCAAAGAGAGTGAGATGCCAGCTCCTTTCATTCAGTCAGTAGCTTCAATCATTTCTGGACGTTTTTCAATGGCAAAAATCAATGAATATTGTAAATGCACAAACAGTAATTTCTCCGCATTGCAAGGTGCAATTCTGAAATTTTTTGCTTTTTCCTGCTCCTCTTAGCATGATAAACAAGATTCAAAGAGAGTGAGATGCCAGCTCATTTCATTCAGTCAGTAGCTTCAATCATTTCTGGACGTTTTTCAATGGCAAAAATCATTGAATATTGTAAATGCACAAACAGTAATTTCTCCGCATTGCAAGGTGCAATTCTGAAATTTTTTACTTTTTCCTGCTCCTCTTAGCATGATAAAGAAGATTCAAAGAGAGTGAGATGCCAGCTCCTTTCATTCAGTCAGTAGCTTCAATCATTTCTGGTATATGAATAACATGATGTTTTTCAATCGCAAAAATCAATGAATATTGTAAATGCACAAACAGTAATTTCTCCGCATTGCAAGGTGCAATTCTGAAATTTTTTGCTTTTTCCTGCTCCTCTTAGCATGATAAAGAAGATTCAAAGAGAGTGAGATGCCAGCTCCTTTCATTCAGTCAGTAGCTTCAATCATTTCTGGACGTTTTTCAATGGCAAAAATCATTGAATATTGTAAATGCACAAACAGTAATTTCTCCGCATTGCAAGGTGCAATTCTGAAATTTTTTACTTTTTCCTGCTCCTCTTAGCATGATAAAGAAGATTCAAAGAGAGTGAGATGCCAGCTCCTTTCATTCAGTCAGTAGCTTCAATCATTTCTGGTATATGAATAACATGATGTTTTTCAATCGCAAAAATCAATGAATATTGTAAATGCACAAACAGTAATTTCTCCGCATTGCAAGGTGCAATTCTGAAATTTTTTGCTTTTTCCTGCTCCTCTTAGCATGATAAAGAAGATTCAAAGAGAGTGAGATGCCAGCTCCTTTCATTCAGTCAGTAGCTTCAATCATTTCTGGACGTTTTTCAATGGCAAAAATCAATGAATATTGTAAATGCACAAACAGTAATTTCTCCGCATTGCAAGGTGCAATTCTGAAATTTTTTGCTCTTTCCTGCTCCTCTAAGCATGATAAAGAAGATTCAAAGAGAGTGAGATGCCAGATCCTTTCCTTCAGTCAGTAGCTTCAATCATTTCTGGTATATGAATAACATGATGTTTTTCAATGGCAAAAATCAATGAATTTTGTAAATGCACAAACAGTAATTTCTCCGCATTGCAAGGCGCAATTCTGAAATTTTTTGCTTTTTCCTGCTCCTCTTAGCATGATAAAGAAGATTCAAAGAGAGTGAGATGCCAGCTCCTTTCATTCAGTCAGTAGCTTCAATCATTTCTGGACATTTTTCAATGGCAAAAATCAATGAATATTGTAAATGCACAAACAGTAATTTCTCCGCATTGCAAGGTGCAATTCTGAAATTTTTTGCTTTTTCCTGCTCCTCTTAGCATGATAAAGAAGATTCAAAGAGAGTGAGATGCCAGCTCCTTTCATTCAGTCAGTAGCTTCAATCATTTCTGGACGTTTTTCAATGGCAAAAATCAATGAATATTGTAAATGCACAAACTGTAATTTCTCCGCATTGCAAGGTGCAATTCTGAAATTTTTTGCTTTTTCCTGCTCCTCTTAGCATGATAAAGAAGATTCAAAGAGAGTGAGATGCCAGCTCCTTTCATTCAGTCAGTAGCTTCAATCATTTCTGGTATATGAATAACATGATGTTTTTCAATAGCAAAAATCAATGAATATTGTAAATGCACAAACAGTAATTTCTCCGCATTGCAAGGTGCAATTCTGAAATTTTTTGCTTTTTCCAGCTCCTCTTAGCATGATAAAGAAGATTCAAAGAGAGTGAGATGCCATCTCCTTTCATTCAGTCAGTAGCTTCAATCATTTCTGGATGTTTTTCAATGGCAAAAATCAATGAATATTGTAAATGCACAAACAGTAATTTCTCCGCATTGCAAGGTGCAATTCTGAAATTTTTTGCTTTTTCCTGCTCCTCTTAGCATGATAAAGAAGATTCAAAGAGAGTGAGATGCCAGCTCCTTTCATTCAGTCAGTAGCTTCAATCATTTCTGGTATATGAATAACATGATGTTTTTCAATTGCAAAAATCAATGAATATTGTAAATGCACAAACAGTAATTTCTCCGCATTGCAAGGTGCAATTCTGAAATTTTTTGCTTTTTCCTGCTCCTCTTAGCATGATAAAGAAGATTCAAAGAGAGTGAGATGCCAGCTCCTTTCATTCAGTCAGTAGCTTCAATCATTTCTGGACGTTTTTCAATGGCAAAAATCAATGAATATTGTAAATGCACAAACAGTAATTTCTCCGCATTGCAAGGTGCAATTCTGAAATTTTTTGCTTTTTCCTGCTCCTCTAAGCATGATAAAGAAGATTCAAAGAGAGTGAGATGCCAGATCCTTTCCTTCAGTCAGTAGCTTCAATCATTTCTGGTATATGAATAACATGATGTTTTTCAATGGCAAAAATCAATGAATTTTGTAAATGCACAAACAGTAATTTCTCCGCATTGCAAGGCACAATTCTGAAATTTTTTGCTTTTTCCTGCTCCTCTTAGCATGATAAAGAAGATTCAAAGAGAGTGAGATGCCAGCTCCTTTCATTCAGTCAGTAGCTTCAATCATTTCTGGACATTTTTCAATGGCAAAAATCAATGAATATTGTAAATGCACAAACAGTAATTTCTCCGCATTGCAAGGTGCAATTCTGAAATTTTTTGCTTTTTCCTGCTCCTCTTAGCATGATAAAGAAGATTCAAAGAGAGTGAGATGCCAGCTCCTTTCATTCAGTCAGTAGCTTCAATCATTTCTGGACGTTTTTCAATGGCAAAAATCAATGAATATTGTAAATGCACAAACAGTAATTTCTCCGCATTGCAAGGTGCAATTCTGAAATTTTTTGCTTTTTCCTGCTCCTCTTAGCATGATAAAGAAGATTCAAAGAGAGTGAGATGCCAGCTCCTTTCATTCAGTCAGTACCTTCAATCATTTCTGGACGTTTTTCAATGGCAAAAATCAATGAATATTGTAAATGCACAAACAGTAATTTCTCCGCATTGCAAGGTGCAATTCTGAAATTTTTTGCTTTTTCCTGCTCCTCTTAGCATGATAAAGAAGATTCAAAGAGAGTGAGATGCCAGCTCCTTTCATTCAGTCAGTAGCTTCAATCATTTCTGGACGTTTTTCAATGGCAAAAATCAATGAATATTGTAAATGCACAAACTGTAATTTCTCCGCATTGCAAGGTGCAATTCTGAAATTTTTTGCTTTTTCCTGCTCCTCTTAGCATGATAAAGAAGATTCAAAGAGAGTGAGATGCCAGCTCCTTTCATTCAGTCAGTAGCTACAATCATTTCTGGACGTTTTTCAATGGCAAAAATCAATGAATATTGTAAATGCACAAACAGTAATTTCTCCGCATTGCAAGGTGCAATTCTGAAATTTTTTGCTTTTTCCTGCTCCTCTTAGCATGATAAAGAAGATTCAAAGAGAGTGAGGTGCCAGCTCCTTTCATTCAGTCAGGAGCTTCAAACATTTCTGGTATATGAATAACATGTTTTTCAATGGCAAAAATCAATGAATATTGTAAATGCACAAACAGTAATTTCTCCGCATTGCAAGGTGCAATTCTGAAATTTTTTGCTTTTTCCTGCTCCTCTTAGCATGATAAAGAAGATTCAAAGAGAGTGAGATGCCAGCTCCTTTCATTCAGTCAGTAGCTTCAATCATTTCTGGACGTTTTTCAATGGCAAAAATCAATGAATATTGTAAATGCACAAACTGTAATTTCTCCGCATTGCAAGGTGCAATTCTGAAATTTTTTGCATTTTCCTGCTCCTCTTAGCATGATAAAGAAGATTCAAAGAGAGTGAGATGCCAGCTCCTTTCATTCAGTCAGTAGCTTCAATCATTTCTGGACGTTTTTCAATGGCAAAAATCAACGAATATTGTAAATGCACAAACAGTAATTTCTCCGCATTGCAAGGTGCAATTCTGAAATTTTTTGCTTTTTCCTGCTCCTCTTAGCATGATAAAGAAGATTCAAAGAGAGTGAGATGCCAGCTCCTTTCATTCAGTCCGTAGCTTCAATCATTTCTGGACGTTTTTCAATGGCAAAAATCAATGAATATTGTAAATGCACAAACTGTAATTTCTCCGCATTGCAAGGTGCAATTCTGAAATTTTTTGCTTTTTCCTGCTCCTCTTAGCATGATAAAGAAGATTCAAAGAGAGTGAGATGCCAGCTCCTTTCATTCAGTCAGTAGCTTCAATCATTTCTGGACGTTTTTCAATGGCAAAAATCAATGAATATTGTAAATGCACAAACAGTAAATTCTCCGCATTGCAAGGTGCAATTCTGAAATTTTTTGCTTTTTACTGCTCCTCTTAGCATGATAAAGAAGATTCAAAGAGAGTGAGATGCCAGCTCCTTTCCTTCAGTCAGTAGCTTCAATCATTTCTGGTATATGAATAACATGATGTTTTTCAATGGCAAAAATCAATGAATTTTGTAAATGCACAAACAGTAATTTCTCCGCATTGCAAGGCGCAATTCTGAAATTTTTTGCTTTTTCCTGCTCCTCTTAGCATGATAAAGAAGATTCAAAGAGAGTGAGATGCCAGCTCCTTTCATTCAGTCAGTAGCTTCAATCATTTCTGGACATTTTTCAATGGCAAAAATCAATGAATATTGTAAATGCACAAACAGTAATTTCTCCGCATTGCAAGGTGCAATTCTGAAATTTTTTGCTTTTTCCTGCTCCTCTTAGCATGATAAAGAAGATTCAAAGAGAGTGAGATGCCAGCTCCTTTCATTCAGTCAGTAGCTTCAATCATTTCTGGACGTTTTTCAATGGCAAAAATCAATGAATATTGTAAATGCACAAACAGTAATTTCTCCGCATTGCAAGGTGCAATTCTGAAATTTTTTGCTTTTTCCTGCTCCTCTTAGCATGATAAAGAAGATTCAAAGAGAGTGAGGTGCCAGCTCCTTTCATTCAGTCAGGAGCTTCAAACATTTCTGGTATATGAATAACATGTTTTTCAATGGCAAAAATCAATGAATATTGTAAATGCACAAACAGTAAATTCTCCGCATTGCAAGGTGCAATTCTGAAATTTTTTGCTTTTTCCTGCTCCACTTAGCATGATAAAGAAGATTCAAAGAGAGTGAGATGCCAGCTCCTTTCATTCAGTCAGTAGCTTCAATCATTTCTGGACGTTTTTCAATGGCAAAAATCAATGAATATTGTAAATGCACAAACAGTAATTTCTCCGCATTGCAAGTTGCAATTCTGAAATTTTTTGCTTTTTCCTGCTCCTCTTAGCATGATAAAGAAGATTCAAAGAGAGTGAGATGCCAGCTCCTTTCATTCAGTCAGTACCTTCAATCATTTCTGTACGTTTTTCAATGGCAAAAATCAATGAATATTGTAAATGCACAAACAGTAATTTCTCCGCATTGCAAGGTGCAATTCTGAAATTTTTTGCTTTTTCCTGCTCCTCTTAGCATGATAAAGAAGATTCAAAGAGAGTGAGATGCCAGCTCCTTTCATTCAGTCAGTAGCTTCAAACATTTCTGGTATATGAATAACATGATGTTTTTCAATGGCAAAAATCAATGAATATTGTAAATGCACAAACAGTAATTTCTCCGCATTGCAAGGTGCAAGTCTGAAATTTTTTGCTTTTTTCTGCTCCTCTTAGCATGATAAAGAAGATTCAAAGAGAGTGAGATGCCAGCTCCTTTCATTCAGTCAGTAGCTTCAAACATTTCTGGTATATGAATAACATGATGTTTTTCAATGGCAAAAATCAATGAATATTGTAAATGCACAAACAGTAATTTCTCCGCATTGCAAGGTGCAAGTCTGAAATTTTTTGCTTTTTCCTGCTCCTCTTAGCATGATAAAGAAGATTCAAAGAGAGTGAGATGCCAGCTACTTTCATTCAGTCAGTAGCTTCAATCATTTCTGGACGTTTTTCAATGGTAAAAATCAATGAATATTGTAAATGCACAAACAGTAATTTCTCCACATTGCAAGGTGCAATTCTGAAATTTTTTGCTTTTTCATGCTCCTCTTAGCATGATAAAGAAGATTCAAAGAGATTGAGATGCCAGCTCCTTTCATTCAGTCAGTAGCTTCAAACATTTCTGGTATATGAATAACATTATGTTTTTCAATGGCAAAAATCAATGAATATTGTAAATGCACAAACAGTAATTTCTCCGCATTGCAAGGTGCAATTCTGAAATTTTTTGCTTTTTCCTGCTCCTCTTAGCATGATAAAGAAGATTCAAAGAGAGTGAGATGCCAGCTCCTTTCATTCAGTCAGTAGCTTCAAACATTTCTGGTATATGAATAACATGATGTTTTTCAATGGCAAAAATCAATGAATATTGTAAATGCACAAACAGTAATTTCTCCGCATTGCAAGGTGCAATTCTGAAATTTTTTGCTTTTTCCTGCTCCTCTTAGCATGATAAAGAAGATTCAAAGAGAGTGAGATGCCAGCTCCTTTCATTCAGTCAGTAGCTTCAATCATTTCTGGACGTTTTTCAATGGCAAAAATCAACGAATATTGTAAATGCACAAACAGTAATTTCTCCGCATTGCAAGGTGCAATTCTGAAATTTTTTGCTTTTTCCTGCTCCTCTTAGCATGATAAAGAAGATTCAAAGAGAGTGAGATGCCAGCTCCTTTCATTCAGTCAGTAGCTTCAATCATTTCTGGACGTTTTTCAATGGCAAAAATCAATGAATATTGTAAATGCACAAACTGTAATTTCTCCGCATTGCAAGGTGCAATTCTGAAATTTTTTGCTTTTTCCTGCTCCTCTTAGCATGATAAAGAAGATTCAAAGAGAGTGAGATGCCAGCTCCTTTCATTCAGTCAGTAGCTTCAATCATTTCTGGACGTTTTTCAATGGCAAAAATCAATGAATATTGTAAATGCACAAACAGTAAATTCTCCGCATTGCAAGGTGCAATTCTGAAAATTTTTGCTTTTTCCTGCTCCTCTTAGCATGATAAAGAAGATTCAAAGAGAGTGAGATGCCAGCTCCTTTCCTTCAGTCAGTAGCTTCAATCATTTCTGGTATATGAATAACATGATGTTTTTCAATGGCAAAAATCAATGAATTTTGTAAATGCACAAACAGTAATTTCTCCGCATTGCAAGGCGCAATTCTGAAATTTTTTGCTTTTTCCTGCTCCTCTTAGCATGATAAAGAAGATTCAAAGAGAGTGAGATGCCAGCTCCTTTCATTCAGTCAGTAGCTTCAATCATTTCTGGACATTTTTCAATGGCAAAAATCAATGAATATTGTAAATGCACAAACAGTAATTTCTCCGCATTGCAAGGTGCAATTCTGAAATTTTTTGCTTTTTCCTGCTCCTCTTAGCATGATAAAGAAGATTCAAAGAGAGTGAGATGCCAGCTCCTTTCATTCAGTCAGTAGCTTCAATCATTTCTGGACGTTTTTCAATGGCAAAAATCAATGAATATTGTAAATGCACAAACAGTAATTTCTCCGCATTGCAAGGTGCAATTCTGAAATTTTTTGCTTTTTCCTGCTCCTCTTAGCATGATAAAGAAGATTCAAAGAGAGTGAGGTGCCAGCTCCTTTCATTCAGTCAGGAGCTTCAAACATTTCTGGTATATGAATAACATGTTTTTCAATGGCAAAAATCAATGAATATTGTAAATGCACAAACAGTAAATTCTCCGCATTGCAAGGTGTAATTTTGAAATTTTTTGCTTTTTCCTGCTCCTCTTAGCATGATAAAGAAGATTCAAAGAGAGTGAGATGCCAGCTCCTTTCATTCAGTCAGTAGCTTCAATCATTTCTGGACGTTTTTCAATGGCAAAAATCAATGAATATTGTAAATGCACAAACTGTAATTTCTCCGCATTGCAAGGTGCAATTCTGAAATTTTTTGCTTTTTCCTGCTCCTCTTAGCATGATAAAGAAGATTCAAAGAGAGTGAGATGCCAGCTCCTTTCATTCAGTCAGTAGCTTCAATCATTTCTGGACGTTTTTCAATGGCAAAAATCAATGAATATTGTAAATGCACAAACAGTAATTTCTCCGCATTGCAAGGTGCAATTCTGAAATTTTTTGCTTTTTCCTGCTCCTCTTAGCATGATAAAGAAGATTCAAAGAGAGTGAGATGCCAGCTCCTTTCATTCAGTCAGTAGCTTCAATCATTTCTGGACGTTTTTCAATGGCAAAAATCAATGAATATTGTAAATGCACAAACTGTAATTTCTCCGCATTGCAAGGTGCAATTCTGAAATTTTTTGCTTTTTCCTGCTCCACTTAGCATGATAAAGAAGATTCAAAGAGAGTGAGATGCCAGCTCCTTTCATTCAGTCAGTAGCTTCAATCATTTCTGGACGTTTTTCAATGGCAAAAATCAATGAATATTGTAAATGCACAAACAGTAATTTCTCCGCATTGCAAGTTGCAATTCTGAAATTTTTTGCTTTTTCCTGCTCCTCTTAGCATGATAAAGAAGATTCAAAGAGAGTGAGATGCCAGCTCCTTTCATTCAGTCAGTACCTTCAATCATTTCTGGACGTTTTTCAATGGCAAAAATCAATGAATATTGTAAATGCACAAACAGTAATTTCTCCGCATTGCAAGGTGCAATTCTGAAATTTTTTGCTTTTTCCTGCTCCTCTTAGCATGATAAAGAAGATTCAAAGAGAGTGAGATGCCAGCTCCTTTCATTCAGTCAGTAGCTTCAAACATTTCTGGTATATGAATAACATGATGTTTTTCAATGGCAAAAATCAATGAATATTGTAAATGCACAAACAGTAATTTCTCCGCATTGCAAGGTGCAAGTCTGAAATTTTTTGCTTTTTTCTGCTCCTCTTAGCATGATAAAGAAGATTCAAAGAGAGTGAGATGCCAGCTCCTTTCATTCAGTCAGTAGCTTCAAACATTTCTGGTATATGAATAACATGATGTTTTTCAATGGCAAAAATCAATGAATATTGTAAATGCACAAACAGTAATTTCTCCGCATTGCAAGGTGCAAGTCTGAAATTTTTTGCTTTTTCCTGCTCCTCTTAGCATGATAAAGAAGATTCAAAGAGAGTGAGATGCCAGCTACTTTCATTCAGTCAGTAGCTTCAATCATTTCTGGACGTTTTTCAATGGTAAAAATCAATGAATATTGTAAATGCACAAACAGTAATTTCTCCACATTGCAAGGTGCAATTCTGAAATTTTTTGCTTTTTCCTGCTCCTCTTAGCATGATAAAGAAGATTCAAAGAGAGTGAGATGCCAGCTCCTTTCATTCAGTCAGTAGCTTCAAACATTTCTGGTATATGAATAACATGATGTTTTTCAATGGCAAAAATCAATGAATATTGTAAATGCACAAACAGTAATTTCTCCGCATTGCAAGGTGCAATTCTGAAATTTTTTGCTTTTTCCTGCTCCTCTTAGCATGATAAAGAAGATTCAAAGAGAGTGAGATGCCAGCTCCTTTCATTCAGTCAGTAGCTTCAATCATTTCTGGATGTTTTTCAATGGCAAAAATCAATGAATATTGTAAATGCACAAACAGTAATTTCTCCGCATTGCAAGGTGCAATTCTGAAATTTTTTGCTTTTTCCTGCTCCTCTTAGCATGATAAAGAAGATTCAAAGAGAGTGAGATGCCAGCTCCTTTCATTCAGTCAGTAGCTTCAATCATTTCTGGACGTTTTTCAATGGCAAAAATCAATGAATATTGTAAATGCACAAACAGTAATTTCTCCGCATTGCAAGGTGCAATTCTGAAATTTTTTGCTTTTTCCTGCTCCTCTTAGCATGATAAAGAAGATTCAAAGAGAGTGAGATGCCAGCTCCTTTCATTCAGTCAGTACCTTCAATCATTTCTGGACGTTTTTCAATGGCAAAAATCAATGAATATTGTAAATGCACAAACAGTAATTTCTCCGCATTGCAAGGTGCAATTCTGAAATTTTTTGCTTTTTCCCGCTCCTCTTAGCATGATAAAGAAGATTCAAAGAGATTGAGGTGCCAGCTCCTTTCATTCAGTCAGTAGCTTCAAACATTTCTGGTATATGAATAACATGTTTTTCAATGGCAAAAATCAATGAATATTGTAAATGCACAAACAGTAATTTCTCCGCATTGCAAGGTGCAATTCTGAAATTTTTTGCTTTTTCCTGCTCCTCTTAGCATGATAAAGAAGATTCAAAGAGAGTGAGATGCCAGCTCCTTTCATTCAGTCAGTAGCTTCAATCATTTCTGGACGTTTTTCAATGGCAAAAATCAATGAATATTGTAAATGCACAAACAGTAATTTCTCCGCATTGCAAGGTGCAATTCTGAAATTTTTTGCTTTTTCCTGCTCCTCTTAGCATGATAAAGAAGATTCAAAGAGAGTGAGATGCCAGCTCCTTTCATTCAGTCAGTAGCTTCAAACATTTCTGGTATATGAATAACATGATGTTTTTCAATGGCAAAAATCAATGAATATTGTAAATGCACAAACAGTAATTTCTCCGCATTGCAAGGTGCAAGTCTGAAATTTTTTGCTTTTTCCTGCTCCTCTTAGCATGATAAAGAAGATTCAAAGAGAGTGAGATGCCAGCTACTTTCATTCAGTCAGTAGCTTCAATCATTTCTGGACGTTTTTCAATGGTAAAAATCAATGAATATTGTAAATGCACAAACAGTAATTTCTCCACATTGCAAGGTGCAATTCTAAAAGTTTTTGCTTTTTCCTGCTCCTCTTAGCATGATAAAGAAGATTCAAAGAGAGTGAGATGCCAGCTCCTTTCATTCAGTCAGTAGCTTCAAACATTTCTGGTATATGAATAACATGATGTTTTTCAATGGCAAAAATCAATGAATATTGTAAATGCACAAACAGTAATTTCTCCGCATTGCAAGGTGCAATTCTGAAATTTTTTGCTTTTTCCTGCTCCTCTTAGCATGATTCAAAGAGAGTGAGATGCCAGCTCCTTTCATTCAGTCAGTAGCTTCAATCATTTCTGGACGTTTTTCAATGGCAAAAATCAATGAATATTGTAAATGCACAAACAGTAATTTCTCCGCATTGCAAGGTGCAATTCTGAAATTTTTTGCTTTTTCCTGCTCCTCTTAGCATGATAAAGAAGATTCAAAGAGAGTGAGATGTCAGCTCCTTTCATTCAGTCAGTAGCTTCAAACATTTCTGGTATATGAATAACATGATGTTTTTCAATGGCAAAAATCAATGAATATTGTAAATGCACAAACAGTAATTTCTCCGCATTGCAAGGTGCAATTCTGAAATTTTTTGCTTTTTCCGGCTCCTCTTTGCATGATAAAGAAGATTCAAAGAGAGTGAGATGCCAGCTCCTTTCATTCATTCAGTAGCTTCAAACATTTCTGGTATATGAATAACATGATGTTTTTCAATGGCAAAAATCAATGAATATTGTAAATGCACAAACAGTAATTTCTCCGCATTGCAAGGTGCAAGTCTGAAATTTTTTGCTTTTTCCTGCTCCTCTTAGCATGATAAAGAAGATTCAAAGAGAGTGAGATGCCAGCTACTTTCATTCAGTCAGTAGCTTCAATCATTTCTGGACGTTTTTCAATGGTAAAAATCAATGAATATTGTAAATGCACAAACAGTAATTTCTCCGCATTGCAAGGTGCAATTCTGAAATTTTTTGCTTTTTCCTGCTCCTCTTAGCATGATAAAGAAGATTCAAAGAGAGTGAGATGCCAGCTCCTTTCATTCAGTCAGTAGCTTCAATCATTTCTGGACGTTTTTCAATGGCAAAAATCAATGAATATTGTAAATGCACAAACAGTAATTTCTCCGCATTGCAAGGTGCAATTCTGAAATTTTTTGCTTTTTCCTGCTCCTCTTAGCATGATAAAGAAGATTCAAAGAGAGTGAGATGCCAGCTCCTTTCATTCAGTCAGTAGCTTCAAACATTTCTGGTATATGAATAACATGATGTTTTTCAATGGCAAAAATCAATGAATATTGTAAATGCACAAACAGTAATTTCTCCGCATTGCAAGGTGCAAGTCTGAAATTTTTTGCTTTTTCCTGCTCCTCTTAGCATGATAAAGAAGATTCAAAGAGAGTGAGATGCCAGCTACTTTCATTCAGTCAGTAGCTTCAATCATTTCTGGACGTTTTTCAATGGTAAAAATCAATGAATATTGTAAATGCACAAACAGTAATTTCTCCACATTGCAAGGTGCAATTATAAAATTTTTTGCTTTTTCCTGCTCCTCTTAGCATGATAAAGAAGATTCAAAGAGAGTGAGATGCCAGCTCCTTTCATTCAGTCAGTAGCTTCAAACATTTCTGGTATATGAATAACATGATGTTTTTCAATGGCAAAAATCAATGAATATTGTAAATGCACAAACAATAATTTCTCCGCATTGCAAGGTGCAATTCTGAAATTTTTTGCTTTTTCCTGCTCCTCTTAGCATGATTCAAAGAGAGTGAGATGCCAGCTCCTTTCATTCAGTCAGTAGCTTCAATCATTTCTGGACGTTTTTCAATGGCAAAAATCAATGAATATTGTAAATGCACAAACAGTAATTTCTCCGCATTGCAAGGTGCAATTCTGAAATTTTTTGCTTTTTCCTGCTCCTCTTAGCATGATAAAGAAGATTCAAAGAGAGTGAGATGTCAGCTCCTTTCATTCAGTCAGTAGCTTCAAACATTTCTGGTATATGAATAACATGATGTTTTTCAATGGCAAAAATCAATGAATATTGTAAATGCACAAACAGTAATTTCTCCGCATTGCAAGGTGCAATTCTGAAATTTTTTGCTTTTTCCTGCTTCTCTTAGCATGATAAAGAAGATTCAAAGAGAGTGAGATGCCAGCTCCTTTCATTCAGTCAGTAGCTTCAAACATTTCTGGTATATGAATAACATGATGTTTTTCAATGGCAAAAATCAATGAATATTGTAAATGCACAAACAGTAATTTCTCCGCATTGCAAGGTGCAAGTCTGAAATTTTTTGCTTTTTCCTGCTCCTCTTAGCATGATAAAGAAGATTCAAAGAGAGTGAGATGTCAGCTACTTTCATTCAGTCAGTAGCTTCAATCATTTCTGGACGTTTTTCAATGGTAAAAATCAATGAATATTGTAAATGCACAAACAGTAATTTCTCCACATTGCAAGGTGCAATTCTGAAGTTTTTTGCTTTTTCCTGCTCCTCTTAGCATGATAAAGAAGATTCAAAGAGATTGAGATGCCAGCTCCTTTCATTCAGTCAGTAGCTTCAAACATTTCTGGTATATGAATAACATGATGTTTTTCAATGGAAAAAATCAATGAATATTGTAAATGCACAAACAGTAATTTCTCCGCATTGCAAGGTGCAATTCTGAAATTTTTTGCTTTTTCCTGCTCCTCTTAGCATGATAAAGAAGATTCAAAGAGAGTGAGATGCCAGCTCCTTTCATTCAGTCAGTAGCTTCAAACATTTCTGGTATATCAATAACATGATGTTTTTCAATGGCAAAAATCAATGAATATTGTAAATGCACAAACAGTAATTTCTCCGCATTGCAAGGTGCAAGTCTGAAATTTTTTGCTTTTTCCTGCTCCTCTTAGCATGATAAAGAAGATTCAAAGAGAGTGAGATGCCAGCTACTTTCATTCAGTCAGTAGCTTCAATCATTTCTGGACGTTTTTCAATGGTAAAAATCAATGAATATTGTAAATGCACAAACAGTAATTTCTCCACATTGCAAGGTGCAATTCTGAAATTTTTTGCTTTTTCCTGCTCCTCTTAGCATGATAAAGAAGATTCAAAGAGAGTGAGATGCCAGCTCCTTTCATTCAGTCAGTAGCTTCAAACATTTCTGGTATATGAATAACATGATGTTTTTCAATGGCAAAAATCAATGAATATTGTAAATGCACAAACAGTAATTTCTCCGCATTGCAAGGTGCAATTCTGAAATTTTTTGCTTTTTCCTGCTCCTCTTAGCATGATAAAGATTCAAAGAGAGTGAGATGCCAGCTCCTTTCATTCAGTCAGTAGCTTCAATCATTTCTGGACGTTTCTCAATGGCAAAAATCAATGAATATTGTAAATGCACAAACTGTAATTTCTCCGCATTGCAAGGTGCAATTCTGAAATTTTTTGCTTTTTCCTGCTCCTCTTAGCATGATAAAGAAGATTCAAAGAGAGTGAGATGCCAGCTCCTTTCATTCAGTCAGTAGCTTCAATCATTTCTGGACGTTTTTCAATGGCAAAAATCAATGAATTTTGTAAATGTACAAACAGTAATTTCTCCGCATTGCAAGGTGCAATTCTGAAATTTTTTGCTTTTTCCTGCTCCTCTTAGCATGATAAAGAAGATTGAAAGAGAGTGAGATGCCAGCTCCTTTCATTCAGTCAGTACCTTCAATCATTTCTGGACGTTTTTCAATGGCAAAAATCAATGAATATTGTAAATGCACAAACAGTAATTTCTCCGCATTGCAAGGTGCAATTCTGAAATTTTTTGCTTTTTCCCGCTCCTCTTAGCATGATAAAGAAGATTCAAAGAGAGTGAGGTGCCAGCTCCTTTCATTCAGTCAGTAGCTTCAAACATTTCTGGTATATGAATAACATGTTTTTCAATGGCAAAAATCAATGAATATTGTAAATGCACAAACAGTAATTTCTCCGCATTGCAAGGTGCAATTCTGAAATTTTTTGCTTTTTCCTGCTCCTCTTAGCATGATAAAGAAGATTCAAAGAGAGTGAGATGCCAGCTCCTTTCATTCAGTCAGTAGCTTCAATCATTTCTGGACGTTTTTCAATGGCAAAAATCAATGAATATTGTAAATGCACAAACAGTAATTTCTCCGCATTGCAAGGTGCAATTCTGAAATTTTTTGCTTTTTCCTGCTCCTCTTAGCATGATAAAGAAGATTCAAAGAGAGTGAGATGCCAGCTCCTTTCATTCAGTCAGTAGCTTCAATCATTTCTGGACGTTTTTCAATGGCAAAAATCAATGAATATTGTAAATGCACAAACAGTAATTTCTCCGCATTGCAAGGTGCAATTCTGAAATTTTTTGCTTTTTCCTGCTCCTCTTAGCATGATAAAGAAGATTCAAAGAGAGTGAGATGCCAGCTCCTTTCATTCAGTCAGTAGCTTCAAACATTTCTGGTATATGAATAACATGATGTTTTTCAATGGCAAAAATCAATGAATATTGTAAATGCACAAACAGTAATTTCTCCGCATTGCAAGGTGCAAGTCTGAAATTTTTTGCTTTTTCCTGCTCGGCTTAGCATGATAAAGAAGATTCAAAGAGAGTGAGATGCCAGCTACTTTCATTCAGTCAGTAGCTTCAATCATTTCTGGACGTTTTTCAATGGTAAAAATCAATGAATATTGTAAATGCACAAACAGTAATTTCTCCACATTGCAAGGTGCAATTCTGAAATTTTTTGCTTTTTCCTGCTCCTCTTAGCATGATAAAGAAGATTCAAAGAGAGTGAGGTGCCAGCTCCTTTCATTCAGTCAGTAGCTTCAAAGATTTCTGGTATATGAATAACATGTTTTTCAATGGCAAAAATCAATGAATATTGTAAATGCACAAACAGTAATTTCTCCGCATTGCAAGGTGCAATTCTGAAATTTTTTGCTTTTTCCTGCTCCTCTTAGCATGATAAAGAAGATTCAAAGAGAGTGAGATGCCAGCTCTTCATTCAGTCATTAGCTTCAATAATTTCTGGACGTTTTTCAATGGCAAAAATCAATGAATATTGTAAATGCACAAACAGTAATTTCTCCGCATTGCAAGGTGCAATTCTGAAATTTTTTGCTTTTTCCTGCTCCTCTTAGCATGATAAAGAAGATTCAAAGAGAGTGAGATGCCAGCTCCTTTCATTCAGTCAGTAGCTTCAATCATTTCTGGACGTTTTTCAATGGCAAAAATCAATGAATATTGTAAATGCACAAACAGTAATTTCTCCGCATTGCAAGGTGCAATTCTGAAATTTTTTGCTTTTTCCTGCTCCTCTTAGCATGATAAAGAAGATTCAAAGAGAGTGAGATGCCAGCTCCTTTCATTCAGTCAGTAGCTTCAAACATTTCTGGTATATGAATAACATGATGTTTTTCAATGGCAAAAATCAATGAATATTGTAAATGCACAAACAGTAATTTCTCCGCATTGCAAGGTGCAAGTCTGAAATTTTTTGCTTTTTCCTGCTCGTCTTAGCATGATAAAGAAGATTCAAAGAGAGTGAGATGCCAGCTACTTTCATTCAGTCAGTAGCTTCAATCATTTCTGGACGTTTTTCAATGGTAAAAATCAATGAATATTGTAAATGCACAAACAGTAATTTCTCCACATTGCAAGGTGCAATTCTGAAATTTTTTGCTTTTCCCTGCTCCTCTTAGCATGATAAAGAAGATTCAAAGAGAGTGAGATGCCAGCTCCTTTCATTCAGTCAGTAGCTTCAAACATTTCTGGTATATGAATAACATGATGTTTTTCAATGGCAAAAATCAATGAATATTGTAAATGCACAAACAGTAATTTCTCCGCATTGCAAGGTGCAATTCTGAAATTTTTTGCTTTTTCCTGCTCCTCTTAGCATGATAAAGAAGATTCAAAGAGAGTGAGATGCCAGCTCCTTTCATTCAGTCAGTAGCTTCAAACATTTCTGGTATATGAATAACATGATGTTTTTCAATGGCAAAAATCAATGAATATTGTAAATGCACAAACAGTAATTTCTCCGCATTGCAAGGTGCAATTCTGAAATTTTTTGCTTTTTCCTGCTCCTCTTAGCATGATAAAGAAGATTCAAAGAGAGTGAGATGCCAGCTCCTTTCATTCAGTCAGTAGCTTCAATCAATTCTGGACGTTTTTCAATGGCAAAAATCAATGAATATTGTAAATGCACAAACAGTAATTTCTCCGCATTGCAAGGTGCAATTCTGAAATTTTTTGCTTTTTCCTGCTCCTCTTAGCATGATAAAGAAGATTCAAAGAGCGTGAGATGTCAGCTCCTTTCATTCAGTCAGTAGCTTCAAACATTTCTGGTATATGAATAACATGATGTTTTTCAATGGCAAAAATCAATGAATATTGTAAATGCACAAACAGTAATTTCTCCGCATTGCAAGGTGCAATTCTGAAATTTTTTGCTTTTTCCTGCTCCTCTTAGCATGATAAAGAAGATTCAAAGAGAGTGAGATGCCAGCTCCTTTCATTCAGTCAGTAGCTTCAATCATTTCTGGACGTTTTTCAATGGCAAAAATCAATGAATATTGTAAATGCACAAACAGTAATTTCTCCGCATTGCAAGGTGCAATTCTGAAATTTTTTGCTTTTTCCTGCTCCTCTTAGCATGATAAAGAAGATTCAAAGAGAGTGAGATGCCAGCTCCTTTCGTTCAGTCATTAGCTTCAATCATTTCTGGACGTTTTTCAATGGCAAAAATCATTGAATATTATAAATGCACAAACAGTAATTTCTCCGCATTGCAAGGTGCAATTCTGAAATTTTTTACTTTTTCCTGCTCCTCTTAGCATGATAAAGAAGATTCAAAGAGAGTGAGATGCCAGCTCCTTTCATTCAGTCAGTAGCTTCAATCATTTCTGGTATATGAATAACATGATGTTTTTCAATGGCAAAAATCAATGAATATTGTAAATGCACAAACAGTAATTTCTCCGCATTGCAAGGTGCAATTCTGAAATTTTTTGCTTTTTCCTGCTCCTCTTAGCATGATAAACAAGATTCAAAGAGAGTGAGATGCCAGCTCCTTTCATTCAGTCAGTAGCTTCAATCATTTCTGGACGTTTTTCAATGGCAAAAATCAATGAATATTGTAAATGCACAAACAGTAATTTCTCCGCATTGCAAGGTGCAAGTCTGAAATTTTTTGCTTTTTCCTGCTCCTCTTAGCATGATAAAGAAGATTCAAAGAGAGTGAGATGCCAGCTACTTTCATTCAGTCAGTAGCTTCAATCATTTCTGGACGTTTTTCAATGGTAAAAATCAATGAATATTGTAAATGCACAAACAGTAATTTCTCCGCATTGCAAGGTGCAATTCTGAAATTTTTTGCTTTTTCCTGCTCCTCTTAGCATGATAAAGAAGATTCAAAGAGAGTGAGATGCCAGCTCCTTTCATTCAGTCAGTAGCTTCAATCATTTCTGGACGTTTTTCAATGGCAAAAATCAATGAATATTGTAAATGCACAAACAGTAATTTCTCCGCATTGCAAGGTGCAATTCTGAAATTTTTTGCTTTTTCCTGCTCCTCTTAGCATGATAAAGAAGATTCAAAGAGAGTGAGATGCCAGCTCCTTTCATTCAGTCAGTAGCTTCAAACATTTCTGGTATATGAATAACATGATGTTTTTCAATGGCAAAAATCAATGAATATTGTAAATGCACAAACAGTAATTTCTCCGCATTGCAAGGTGCAAGTCTGAAATTTTTTGCTTTTTCCTGCTCCTCTTAGCATGATAAAGAAGATTCAAAGAGAGTGAGATGCCAGCTACTTTCATTCAGTCAGTAGCTTCAATCATTTCTGGACGTTTTTCAATGGTAAAAATCAATGAATATTGTAAATGCACAAACAGTAATTTCTCCACATTGCAAGGTGCAATTATAAAATTTTTTGCTTTTTCCTGCTCCTCTTAGCATGATAAAGAAGATTCAAAGAGAGTGAGATGCCAGCTCCTTTCATTCAGTCAGTAGCTTCAAACATTTCTGGTATATGAATAACATGATGTTTTTCAATGGCAAAAATCAATGAATATTGTAAATGCACAAACAATAATTTCTCCGCATTGCAAGGTGCAATTCTGAAATTTTTTGCTTTTTCCTGCTCCTCTTAGCATGATTCAAAGAGAGTGAGATGCCAGCTCCTTTCATTCAGTCAGTAGCTTCAATCATTTCTGGACGTTTTTCAATGGCAAAAATCAATGAATATTGTAAATGCACAAACAGTAATTTCTCCGCATTGCAAGGTGCAATTCTGAAATTTTTTGCTTTTTCCTGCTCCTCTTAGCATGATAAAGAAGATTCAAAGAGAGTGAGATGTCAGCTCCTTTCATTCAGTCAGTAGCTTCAAACATTTCTGGTATATGAATAACATGATGTTTTTCAATGGCAAAAATCAATGAATATTGTAAATGCACAAACAGTAATTTCTCCGCATTGCAAGGTGCAATTCTGAAATTTTTTGCTTTTTCCTGCTTCTCTTAGCATGATAAAGAAGATTCAAAGAGAGTGAGATGCCAGCTCCTTTCATTCAGTCAGTAGCTTCAAACATTTCTGGTATATGAATAACATGATGTTTTTCAATGGCAAAAATCAATGAATATTGTAAATGCACAAACAGTAATTTCTCCGCATTGCAAGGTGCAAGTCTGAAATTTTTTGCTTTTTCCTGCTCCTCTTAGCATGATAAAGAAGATTCAAAGAGAGTGAGATGTCAGCTACTTTCATTCAGTCAGTAGCTTCAATCATTTCTGGACGTTTTTCAATGGTAAAAATCAATGAATATTGTAAATGCACAAACAGTAATTTCTCCACATTGCAAGGTGCAATTCTGAAGTTTTTTGCTTTTTCCTGCTCCTCTTAGCATGATAAAGAAGATTCAAAGAGATTGAGATGCCAGCTCCTTTCATTCAGTCAGTAGCTTCAAACATTTCTGGTATATGAATAACATGATGTTTTTCAATGGAAAAAATCAATGAATATTGTAAATGCACAAACAGTAATTTCTCCGCATTGCAAGGTGCAATTCTGAAATTTTTTGCTTTTTCCTGCTCCTCTTAGCATGATAAAGAAGATTCAAAGAGAGTGAGATGCCAGCTCCTTTCATTCAGTCAGTAGCTTCAAACATTTCTGGTATATCAATAACATGATGTTTTTCAATGGCAAAAATCAATGAATATTGTAAATGCACAAACAGTAATTTCTCCGCATTGCAAGGTGCAAGTCTGAAATTTTTTGCTTTTTCCTGCTCCTCTTAGCATGATAAAGAAGATTCAAAGAGAGTGAGATGCCAGCTACTTTCATTCAGTCAGTAGCTTCAATCATTTCTGGACGTTTTTCAATGGTAAAAATCAATGAATATTGTAAATGCACAAACAGTAATTTCTCCACATTGCAAGGTGCAATTCTGAAATTTTTTGCTTTTTCCTGCTCCTCTTAGCATGATAAAGAAGATTCAAAGAGAGTGAGATGCCAGCTCCTTTCATTCAGTCAGTAGCTTCAAACATTTCTGGTATATGAATAACATGATGTTTTTCAATGGCAAAAATCAATGAATATTGTAAATGCACAAACAGTAATTTCTCCGCATTGCAATGTGCAATTCTGAAATTTTTTGCTTTTTCCTGCTCCTCTTAGCATGATAAAGATTCAAAGAGAGTGAGATGCCAGCTCCTTTCATTCAGTCAGTAGCTTCAATCATTTCTGGACGTTTCTCAATGGCAAAAATCAATGAATATTGTAAATGCACAAACTGTAATTTCTCCGCATTGCAAGGTGCAATTCTGAAATTTTTTGCTTTTTCCTGCTCCTCTTAGCATGATAAAGAAGATTCAAAGAGAGTGAGATGCCAGCTCCTTTCATTCAGTCAGTAGCTTCAATCATTTCTGGACGTTTTTCAATGGCAAAAATCAATGAATTTTGTAAATGTACAAACAGTAATTTCTCCGCATTGCAAGGTGCAATTCTGAAATTTTTTGCTTTTTCCTGCTCCTCTTAGCATGATAAAGAAGATTGAAAGAGAGTGAGATGCCAGCTCCTTTCATTCAGTCAGTACCTTCAATCATTTCTGGACGTTTTTCAATGGCAAAAATCAATGAATATTGTAAATGCACAAACAGTAATTTCTCCGCATTGCAAGGTGCAATTCTGAAATTTTTTGCTTTTTCCCGCTCCTCTTAGCATGATAAAGAAGATTCAAAGAGAGTGAGGTGCCAGCTCCTTTCATTCAGTCAGTAGCTTCAAACATTTCTGGTATATGAATAACATGTTTTTCAATGGCAAAAATCAATGAATATTGTAAATGCACAAACAGTAATTTCTCCGCATTGCAAGGTGCAATTCTGAAATTTTTTGCTTTTTCCTGCTCCTCTTAGCATGATAAAGAAGATTCAAAGAGAGTGAGATGCCAGCTCCTTTCATTCAGTCAGTAGCTTCAATCATTTCTGGACGTTTTTCAATGGCAAAAATCAATGAATATTGTAAATGCACAAACAGTAATTTCTCCGCATTGCAAGGTGCAATTCTGAAATTTTTTGCTTTTTCCTGCTCCTCTTAGCATGATAAAGAAGATTCAAAGAGAGTGAGATGCCAGCTCCTTTCATTCAGTCAGTAGCTTCAATCATTTCTGGACGTTTTTCAATGGCAAAAATCAATGAATATTGTAAATGCACAAACAGTAATTTCTCCGCATTGCAAGGTGCAATTCTGAAATTTTTTGCTTTTTCCTGCTCCTCTTAGCATGATAAAGAAGATTCAAAGAGAGTGAGATGCCAGCTCCTTTCATTCAGTCAGTAGCTTCAAACATTTCTGGTATATGAATAACATGATGTTTTTCAATGGCAAAAATCAATGAATATTGTAAATGCACAAACAGTAATTTCTCCGCATTGCAAGGTGCAAGTCTGAAATTTTTTGCTTTTTCCTGCTCGGCTTAGCATGATAAAGAAGATTCAAAGAGAGTGAGATGCCAGCTACTTTCATTCAGTCAGTAGCTTCAATCATTTCTGGACGTTTTTCAATGGTAAAAATCAATGAATATTGTAAATGCACAAACAGTAATTTCTCCACATTGCAAGGTGCAATTCTGAAATTTTTTGCTTTTTCCTGCTCCTCTTAGCATGATAAAGAAGATTCAAAGAGAGTGAGGTGCCAGCTCCTTTCATTCAGTCAGTAGCTTCAAACATTTCTGGTATATGAATAACATGTTTTTCAATGGCAAAAATCAATGAATATTGTAAATGCACAAACAGTAATTTCTCCGCATTGCAAGGTGCAATTCTGAAATTTTTTGCTTTTTCCTGCTCCTCTTAGCATGATAAAGAAGATTCAAAGAGAGTGAGATGCCAGCTCTTCATTCAGTCATTAGCTTCAATAATTTCTGGACGTTTTTCAATGGCAAAAATCAATGAATATTGTAAATGCACAAACAGTAATTTCTCCGCATTGCAAGGTGCAATTCTGAAATTTTTTGCTTTTTCCTGCTCCTCTTAGCATGATAAAGAAGATTCAAAGAGAGTGAGATGCCAGCTCCTTTCATTCAGTCAGTAGCTTCAATCATTTCTGGACGTTTTTCAATGGCAAAAATCAATGAATATTGTAAATGCACAAACAGTAATTTCTCCGCATTGCAAGGTGCAATTCTGAAATTTTTTGCTTTTTCCTGCTCCTCTTAGCATGATAAAGAAGATTCAAAGAGAGTGAGATGCCAGCTCCTTTCATTCAGTCAGTAGCTTCAAACATTTCTGGTATATGAATAACATGATGTTTTTCAATGGCAAAAATCAATGAATATTGTAAATGCACAAACAGTAATTTCTCCGCATTGCAAGGTGCAAGTCTGAAATTTTTTGCTTTTTCCTGCTCGTCTTAGCATGATAAAGAAGATTCAAAGAGAGTGAGATGCCAGCTACTTTCATTCAGTCAGTAGCTTCAATCATTTCTGGACGTTTTTCAATGGTAAAAATCAATGAATATTGTAAATGCACAAACAGTAATTTCTCCACATTGCAAGGTGCAATTCTGAAATTTTTTGCTTTTCCCTGCTCCTCTTAGCATGATAAAGAAGATTCAAAGAGAGTGAGATGCCAGCTCCTTTCATTCAGTCAGTAGCTTCAAACATTTCTGGTATATGAATAACATGATGTTTTTCAATGGCAAAAATCAATGAATATTGTAAATGCACAAACAGTAATTTCTCCGCATTGCAAGGTGCAATTCTGAAATTTTTTGCTTTTTCCTGCTCCTCTTAGCATGATAAAGAAGATTCAAAGAGAGTGAGATGCCAGCTCCTTTCATTCAGTCAGTAGCTTCAAACATTTCTGGTATATGAATAACATGATGTTTTTCAATGGCAAAAATCAATGAATATTGTAAATGCACAAACAGTAATTTCTCCGCATTGCAAGGTGCAATTCTGAAATTTTTTGCTTTTTCCTGCTCCTCTTAGCATGATAAAGAAGATTCAAAGAGAGTGAGATGCCAGCTCCTTTCATTCAGTCAGTAGCTTCAATCAATTCTGGACGTTTTTCAATGGCAAAAATCAATGAATATTGTAAATGCACAAACAGTAATTTCTCCGCATTGCAAGGTGCAATTCTGAAATTTTTTGCTTTTTCCTGCTCCTCTTAGCATGATAAAGAAGATTCAAAGAGCGTGAGATGTCAGCTCCTTTCATTCAGTCAGTAGCTTCAAACATTTCTGGTATATGAATAACATGATGTTTTTCAATGGCAAAAATCAATGAATATTGTAAATGCACAAACAGTAATTTCTCCGCATTGCAAGGTGCAATTCTGAAATTTTTTGCTTTTTCCTGCTCCTCTTAGCATGATAAAGAAGATTCAAAGAGAGTGAGATGCCAGCTCCTTTCATTCAGTCAGTAGCTTCAATCATTTCTGGACGTTTTTCAATGGCAAAAATCAATGAATATTGTAAATGCACAAACAGTAATTTCTCCGCATTGCAAGGTGCAATTCTGAAATTTTTTGCTTTTTCCTGCTCCTCTTAGCATGATAAAGAAGATTCAAAGAGAGTGAGATGCCAGCTCCTTTCGTTCAGTCAGTAGCTTCAATCATTTCTGGACGTTTTTCAATGGCAAAAATCATTGAATATTATAAATGCACAAACAGTAATTTCTCCGCATTGCAAGGTGCAATTCTGAAATTTTTTACTTTTTCCTGCTCCTCTTAGCATGATAAAGAAGATTCAAAGAGAGTGAGATGCCAGCTCCTTTCATTCAGTCAGTAGCTTCAATCATTTCTGGTATATGAATAACATGATGTTTTTCAATGGCAAAAATCAATGAATATTGTAAATGCACAAACAGTAATTTCTCCGCATTGCAAGGTGCAATTCTGAAATTTTTTGCTTTTTCCTGCTCCTCTTAGCATGATAAACAAGATTCAAAGAGAGTGAGATGCCAGCTCCTTTCATTCAGTCAGTAGCTTCAATCATTTCTGGACGTTTTTCAATGGCAAAAATCAATGAATATTGTAAATGCACAAACAGTAATTTCTCCGCATTGCAAGGTGCAATTCTGAAATTTTTTGCTTTTTCCTGCTCCTCTTAGCATGATAAAGAAGATTCAAAGAGAGTGAGATGCCAGCTCCTTTCATTCAGTCAGTAGCTTCAAACATTTCTGGTATATGAATAACATGATGTTTTTCAATGGCAAAAATCAATGAATATTGTAAATGCACAAACAGTAATTTCTCCGCATTGCAAGGTGCAAGTCTGAAATTTTTTGCTTTTTCCTGCTCGTCTTAGCATGATAAAGAAGATTCAAAGAGAGTGAGATGCCAGCTACTTTCATTCAGTCAGTAGCTTCAATCATTTCTGGACGTTTTTCAATGGTAAAAATCAATGAATATTGTAAATGCACAAACAGTAATTTCTCCACATTGCAAGGTGCAATTCTGAAATTTTTTGCTTTTCCCTGCTCCTCTTAGCATGATAAAGAAGATTCAAAGAGAGTGAGATGCCAGCTCCTTTCATTCAGTCAGTAGCTTCAAACATTTCTGGTATATGAATAACATGATGTTTTTCAATGGCAAAAATCAATGAAAATTGTAAATGCACAAACAGTAATTTCTCCGCATTGCAAGGTGCAATTCTGAAATTTTTTGCTTTTTCCTGCTCCTCTTAGCATGATAAAGAAGATTCAAAGAGAGTGAGATGCCAGCTCCTTTCATTCAGTCAGTAGCTTCAAACATTTCTGGTATATGAATAACATGATGTTTTTCAATGGCAAAAATCAATGAATATTGTAAATGCACAAACAGTAATTTCTCCGCATTGCAAGGTGCAATTCTGAAATTTTTTGCTTTTTCCTGCTCCTCTTAGCATGATAAAGAAGATTCAAAGAGAGTGAGATGCCAGCTCCTTTCATTCAGTCAGTAGCTTCAATCAATTCTGGACGTTTTTCAATGGCAAAAATCAATGAATATTGTAAATGCACAAACAGTAATTTCTCCGCATTGCAAGGTGCAATTCTGAAATTTTTTGCTTTTTCCTGCTCCTCTTAGCATGATAAAGAAGATTCAAAGAGCGTGAGATGTCAGCTCCTTTCATTCAGTCAGTAGCTTCAAACATTTCTGGTATATGAATAACATGATGTTTTTCAATGGCAAAAATCAATGAATATTGTAAATGCACAAACAGTAATTTCTCCGCATTGCAAGGTGCAATTCTGAAATTTTTTGCTTTTTCCTGCTCCTCTTAGCATGATAAAGAAGATTCAAAGAGAGTGAGATGCCAGCTCCTTTCATTCAGTCAGTAGCTTCAATCATTTCTGGACGTTTTTCAATGGCAAAAATCAATGAATATTGTAAATGCACAAACAGTAATTTCTCCGCATTGCAAGGTGCAATTCTGAAATTTTTTGCTTTTTCCTGCTCCTCTTAGCATGATAAAGAAGATTCAAAGAGAGTGAGATGCCAGCTCCTTTCGTTCAGTCAGTAGCTTCAATCATTTCTGGACGTTTTTCAATGGCAAAAATCATTGAATATTATAAATGCACAAACAGTAATTTCTCCGCATTGCAAGGTGCAATTCTGAAATTTTTTACTTTTTCCTGCTCCTCTTAGCATGATAAAGAAGATTCAAAGAGAGTGAGATGCCAGCTCCTTTCATTCAGTCAGTAGCTTCAATCATTTCTGGTATATGAATAACATGATGTTTTTCAATGGCAAAAATCAATGAATATTGTAAATGCACAAACAGTAATTTCTCCGCATTGCAAGGTGCAATTCTGAATTTTTTTGCTTTTTCCTGCTCCTCTTAGCATGATAAACAAGATTCAAAGAGAGTGAGATGCCAGCTCCTTTCATTCAGTCAGTAGCTTCAATCATTTCTGGACGTTTTTCAATGGCAAAAATCAATGAATATTGTAAATGCACAAACAGTAATTTCTCCGCATTGCAAGGTGCAATTCTGAAATTTTTTGCTTTTTCCTGCTCCTCTTAGCATGATAAAGAAGATTCAAAGAGAGTGAGATGCCAGCTCCTTTCATTCAGTCAGTAGCTTCAAACATTTCTGGTATATGAATAACATGATGTTTTTCAATGGCAAAAATCAATGAATATTGTAAATGCACAAACAGTAATTTCTCCGCATTGCAAGGTGCAATTCTGAAATTTTTTGCTTTTTCCTGCTCCTCTTAGCATGATAAAGAAGATTCAAAGAGAGTGAGATGCCAGCTCCTTTCATTCAGTCAGTAGCTTCAATCATTTCTGGACGTTTTTCAATGGCAAAAATCAATGAATATTGTAAATGCACAAACAGTAATTTCTCCGCATTGCAAGGTGCAATTCTGAAATTTTTTGCTTTTTCCTGCTCCTCTTAGCATGATAAAGAAGATTCAAAGAGAGTGAGATGCCAGCTCCTTTCATTCAGTCAGTAGCTTCAATCATTTCTGGACGTTTTTCAATGGCAAAAATCAATGAATGTTGTAAATGCACAAACAGTAATTTCTCCGCATTGCAAGGTGCAATTCTGAAATGTTTTGCTTTTTCCTGCTCCTCTTAGCATGATAAAGAAGATTCAAAGAGAGTGAGATGCCAGCTCCTTTCATTCAGTCAGTAGCTTCAATCATTTCTGGACGTTTTTCAATGGCAAAAATCAATGAATATTGTAAATGCACAAACAGTAATTTCTCCGCATTGCAAGGTGCAATTCTGAAATTTTTTGCTTTTTCCTGCTCCTCTTAGCATGATAAAGAAGATTCAAAGAGAGTGAGATGCCAGCTCCTTTCATTCAGTCAGTAGCTTCAAACATTTCTGGTATATGAATAACATGATGTTTTTCAATGGCAAAAATCAATGAATATTGTAAATGCACAAACAGTAATTTTTCCGCATTGCAAGGTGCAATTCTGAAATTTTTTGCTTTTTCCTGCTCCTCTTAGCATGATAAAGAAGATTCAAAGAGAGTGAGATGCCAGCTCCTTTCATTCAGTCAGTAGCTTCAAACATTTCTGGTATATGAATAACATGATGTTTTTCAATGGCAAAAATCAATGAATATTGTAAATGCACAAACAGTAATTTCTCCGCATTGCAAGGTGCAATTCTGAATTTTTTTGCTTTTTCCTGCTCCTCTTAGCATGATAAAGAAGATTCAAAGAGAGTGAGATGCCAGCTCCTTTCATTCAGTCAGTAGCTTCAATCATTTCTGGACGTTTTTCAATGGCAAAAATCAATGAATATTGTAAATGCACAAACAGTAATTTCTCCGCATTGCATGGTGCAATTCTGAAATTTTTTGCTTTTTCCTGCTCCTCTTAGCATGATAAAGAAGATTCAAAGAGAGTGAGATGCCAGCTCCTTTCATTCAGTCAGTAGCTTCAATCATTTCTGGACGTTTTTCAATGGCAAAAATCAATGAATATTGTAAATGCACAAACAGTAATTTCTCCGCATTGCAAGGTGCAATTCTGAAATTTTTTGCTTTTTCCTGCTCCTCTTAGCATGATAAAGAAGATTCAAAGAGAGTGAGATGCCAGCTCCTTTCATTCAGTCAGTAGCTTCAAACATTTCTGGTATATGAATAACATGATGTTTTTCAATGGCAAAAATCAATGAATATTGTAAATGCACAAACAGTAATTTCTCCGCATTGCAAGGTGCAATTCTGAAATTTTTTGCTTTTTCCTGCTCCTCTTAGCATGATAAAGAAGATTCAAAGAGAGTGAGATGCCAGCTCCTTTCATTCAGTCAGTAGCTTCAATCATTTCTGGACGTTTTTCAATGGCAAAAATCAATGAATATTGTAAATGCACAAACAGTAATTTCTCCGCATTGCAAGGTGCAATTCTTAAATGTTTTGCTTTTTCCTGCTCCTCTTAGCATGATAAAGAAGATTCAAAGAGTGTGAGATGTCAGCTCCTTTCATTCAGTCAGTAGCTTCAAACATTTCTGGTATATGAATAACATGATGTTTTTCAAAGGCAAAAATCAATGAATATTGTAAATGCACAAACAGTAATTTCTCCGCATTGCAAGGTGCAATTCTGAAATTTTTTGCTTTTTCCTGCTCCTCTTAGCATGATAAAGAAGATTCAAAGAGAGTGAGATGCCAGCTCCTTTCATTCAGTCAGTAGCTTCAATCATTTCTGGACGTTTTTCAATGGCAAAAATCAATGAATATTGTAAATGCACAAACAGTAATTTCTCCGCATTGCAAGGTGCTATTCTGAAATTTTTTGCTTTTTCCTGCTCCTCTTAGCATGATAAAGAAGATTCAAAGAGAGTGAGATGCCAGCTCCTTTCATTCAGTCAGTAGCTTCAAACATTTCTGGTATATGAATAACATGATGTTTTTCAATGGCAAAAATCAATGAATATTGTAAATGCACAAACAGTAATTTCTCCGCATTGCAAGGTGCAATTCTGAAATTTTTTGCTTTTTCCTGCTCCTCTTAGCATGATAAAGAAGATTCAAAGAGAGTGAGATGCCATCTCCTTTCATTCAGTCAGTAGCTTCAAACATTTCTGGTATATGAATAACATGATGTTTTTCAATGGCAAAAATCAATGAATATTGTAAATGCACAAACAGTAATTTCTCCGCATTGCAAGGTGCAATTCTGAAATTTTTTGCTTTTTCCTGCTCCTCTTAGCATGATAAAGAAGATTCAAAGAGAGTGAGATGCCAGCTCCTTTCATTCAGTCAGTAGCTTCAATCATTTCTGGACATTTTTCAATGGCAAAAATCAATGAATATTGTAAATGCACAAACAGTAATTTCTCCGCATTGCAAGGTGCAATTCTGAAATTTTTTGCTTTTTCCCGCTCCTCTTAGCATGATAAAGAAGATTCAAAGAGCGTGAGATGTCAGCTCCTTTCATTCAGTCAGTAGCTTCAAACATTTCTGGTATATGAATAACATGATGTTTTTCAATGGCAAAAATCAATGAATATTGTAAATGCACAAACAGTAATTTCTCCGCATTGCAAGGTGCAATTCTGAAATTTTTTGCTTTTTCCTGCTCCTCTTAGCATGATAAAGAAGATTCAAAGAGAGTGAGATGCCAGCTCCTTTCATTCAGTCAGTAGCTTCAATCATTTCTGGACGTTTTTCAATGGCAAAAATCAATGAATATTGTAAATGCACAAACAGTAATTTCTCCGCATTGCAAGGTGCAATTCTGAAATTTTTTGCTTTTTCCTGCTCCTCTTAGCATGATAAAGAAGATTCAAAGACAGTGAGATGCCAGCTCCTTTCATTCAGTCAGTAGCTTCAAACATTTCTGGTATATGAATAACATGATGTTTTTCAATGGCAAAAATCAATGAATATTGTAAATGCACAAACAGTAATTTCTCCGCATTGCAAGGTGCAATTCTGAAATGTTTTGCTTTTTCCTGCTCCTCTTAGCATGATAAAGAAGATTCAAAGAGCGTGAGATGTCAGCTCCTTTCATTCAGTCAGTAGCTTCAAACATTTCTGGTATATGAATAACATGATGTTTTTCAAAGGCAAAAATCAATGAATATTGTAAATGCACAAACAGTAATTTCTCCGCATTGCAAGGTGCAATTCTGAAATTTTTTGCTTTTTCCTGCTCCTCTTAGCATGATAAAGAAGATTCAAAGAGAGTGAGATGCCAGCTCCTTTCATTCAGTCAGTAGCTTCAATCATTTCTGGACGTTTTTCAATGGCAAAAATCAATGAATATTGTAAATGCACAAACAGTAATTTCTCCGCATTGCAAGGTGCAATTCTGAAATTTTTTGCTTTTTCCTGCTCCTCTTAGCATGATAAAGAAGATTCAAAGAGAGTGAGATGCCAGCTCCTTTCATTCAGTCAGTAGCTTCAAACATTTCTGGTATATGAATAACATGATGTTTTTCAATGGCAAAAATCAATGAATATTGTAAATGCACAAACAGTAATTTCTCCGCATTGCAAGGTGCAATTCTGAAATTTTTTGCTTTTTCCTGCTCCTCTTAGCATGATAAAGAAGATTCAAAGAGAGTGAGATGCCAGCTCCTTTCATTCAGTCAGTAGCTTCAATCAATTCTGGACGTTTTTCAATGGCAAAAATCAATGAATATTGTAAATGCACAAACAGTAATTTCTCCGCATTGCAAGGTGCAATTCTGAAATTTTTTGCTTTTTCCTGCTCCTCTTAGCATGATAAAGAAGATTCAAAGAGCGTGAGATGTCAGCTCCTTTCATTCAGTCAGTAGCTTCAAACATTTCTGGTATATGAATAACATGATGTTTTTCAATGGCAAAAATCAATGAATATTGTAAATGCACAAACAGTAATTTCTCCGCATTGCAAGGTGCAATTCTGAAATTTTTTGCTTTTTCCTGCTCCTCTTAGCATGATAAAGAAGATTCAAAGAGAGTGAGATGCCAGCTCCTTTCATTCAATCAGTAGCTTCAATCATTTCTGGACGTTTTTCAATGGCAAAAATCAATGAATATTGTAAATGCACAAACAGTAATTTCTCCGCATTGCAAGGTGCAATTCTGAAATTTTTTGCTTTTTCCTGCTCCTCAGCATGATAAAGAAGATTCAAAGAGAGTGAGATGCCAGCTCCTTTCGTTCAGTCAGTAGCTTCAATCATTTCTTGACGTTTTTCAATGGCAAAAATCATTGAATATTATAAATGCACAAACAGTAATTTCTCCGCATTGCAAGGTGCAATTCTGAAATTTTTTACTTTTTCCTGCTCCTCTTAGCATGATAAAGAAGATTCAAAGAGAGTGAGATGCCAGCTCCTTTCATTCAGTCAGTAGCTTCAATCATTTCTGGTATATGAATAACATGATGTTTTTCAAAGGCAAAAATCAATGAATATTGTAAATGCACAAACAGTAATTTCTCCGCATTGCAAGGTGCAATTCTGAAATTTTTTGCTTTTTCCTGCTCCTCTTAGCATGATAAAGAAGATTCAAAGAGAGTGAGATGCCAGCTCCTTTCATTCAGTCAGTAGCTTCAATCATTTCTGGACGTTTTTCAATGGCAAAAATCAATGAATATTGTAAATGCACAAACAGTTATTTCTCCGCATTGCAAGGTGCAATTCTGAAATTTTTTGCTTTTTCCTGCTCCTCTTAGCATGATAAAGAAGATTCAAAGAGAGTGAGATGCCAGCTCCTTTCATTCAGTCAGTAGCTTCAAACATTTCTGGTATATGAATAACATGATGTTTTTCAATGGCAAAAATCAATGAATATTGTAAATGCACAAACAGTAATTTCTCCGCATTGCAAGGTGCAATTCTGAAATTTTTTGCTTTTTCCTGCTCCTCTTAGCATGATAAAGAAGATTCAAAGAGAGTGAGATGCCAGCTCCTTTCATTCAGTCAGTAGCTTCAATCAATTCTGGACGTTTTTCAATGGCAAAAATCAATGAATATTGTAAATGCACAAACAGTAATTTCTCCGCATTGCAAGGTGCAATTCTGAAATTTTTTGCTTTTTACTGCTCCTCTTAGCATGATAAAGAAGATTCAAAGAGCGTGAGATGTTAGCTCCTTTCATTCAGTCAGTAGCTTCAAACATTTCTGGTATATGAATAACATGATGTTTTTCAATGGCAAAAATCAATGAATATTGTAAATGCACAAACAGTAATTTCTCCGCATTGCAAGGTGCAATTCTGAAATTTTTTGCTTTTTCCTGCTCCTCTTAGCATGATAAAGAAGATTCAAAGAGAGTGAGATGCCAGCTCCTTTCATTCAGTCAGTAGCTTCAATCATTTCTGGACGTTTTTCAATGGCAAAAATCAATGAATATTGTAAATGCACAAACAGTAATTTCTCCGCATTGCAAGGTGCAATTCTGAAATTTTTTGCTTTTTCCTGCTCCTCTTAGCATGATAAAGAAGATTCAAAGAGAGTGAGATGCCAGCTCCTTTCGTTCAGTCAGTAGCTTCAATCATTTCTGGACGTTTTTCAATGGCAAAAATCATTGAATATTATAAATGCACAAACAGTAATTTCTCCGCATTGCAAGGTGCAATTCTGAAATTTTTTACTTTTTCCTGCTCCTCTTAGCATGATAAAGAAGATTCAAAGAGAGTGAGATGCCAGCTCCTTTCATTCAGTCAGTAGCTTCAATCATTTCTGGTATATGAATAACATGATGTTTTTCAATGGCAAAAATCAATGAATATTGTAAATGCACAAACAGTAATTTCTCCGCATTGCAAGGTGCAATTCTGAAATTTTTTGCTTTTTCCTGCTCCTCTTAGCATGATAAACAAGATTCAAAGAGAGTGAGATGCCAGCTCCTTTCATTCAGTCAGTAGCTTCAATCATTTCTGGACGTTTTTCAATGGCAAAAATCAATGAATATTGTAAATGCACAAACAGTAATTTCTCCGCATTGCAAGGTGCAATTCTGAAATTTTTTGCTTTTTCCTGCTCCTCTTAGCATGATAAAGAAGATTCAAAGAGAGTGAGATGCCAGCTCCTTTCATTCAGTCAGTAGCTTCAAACATTTCTGGTATATGAATAACATGATGTTTTTCAATGGCAAAAATCAAAGAATATTGTAAATGCACAAACAGTAATTTCTCCGCATTGCAAGGTGCAATTCTGAAATTTTTTGCTTTTTCCTGCTCCTCTTAGCATGATAAAGAAGATTCAAAGAGAGTGAGATGCCAGCTCCTTTCATTCAGTCAGTAGCTTCAATCATTTCTGGACGTTTTTCAATGGCAAAAATCAATGAATATTGTAAATGCACAAACAGTAATTTCTCCGCATTGCAAGGTGCAATTCTGAAATTTTTTGCTTTTTCCTGCTCCTCTTAGCATGATAAAGAAGATTCAAAGAGAGTGAGATGCCAGCTCCTTTCATTCAGTCAGTAGCTTCAATCATTTCTGGACGTTTTTCAATGGCAAAAATCAATGAATGTTGTAAATGCACAAACAGTAATTTCTCCGCATTGCAAGGTGCAATTCTGAAATGTTTTGCTTTTTCCTGCTCCTCTTAGCATGATAAAGAAGATTCAAAGAGAGTGAGATGCCAGCTCCTTTCATTCAGTCAGTAGCTTCAATCATTTCTGGACGTTTTTCAATGGCAAAAATCAATGAATATTGTAAATGCACAAACAGTAATTTCTCCGCATTGCAAGGTGCAATTCTGAAATTTTTTGCTTTTTCCTGCTCCTCTTAGCATGATAAAGAAGATTCAAAGAGAGTGAGATGCCAGCTCCTTTCATTCAGTCAGTAGCTTCAAACATTTCTGGTATATGAATAACATGATGTTTTTCAATGGCAAAAATCAATGAATATTGTAAATGCACAAACAGTAATTTCTCCGCATTGCAAGGTGCAATTCTGAAATTTTTTGCTTTTTCCTGCTCCTCTTAGCATGATAAAGAAGATTCAAAGAGAGTGAGATGCCAGCTCCTTTCATTCAGTCAGTAGCTTCAAACATTTCTGGTATATGAATAACATGATGTTTTTCAATGGCAAAAATCAATGAATATTGTAAATGCACAAACAGTAATTTCTCCGCATTGCAAGGTGCAATTCTGAAATTTTTTGCTTTTTCCTGCTCCTCTTAGCATGATAAAGAAGATTCAAAGAGAGTGAGATGCCAGCTCCTTTCATTCAGTCAGTAGCTTCAATCATTTCTGGACGTTTTTCAATGGCAAAAATCAATGAATATTGTAAATGCACAAACAGTAATTTCTCCGCATTGCAAGGTGCAATTCTGAAATTTTTTGCTTTTTCCTGCTCCTCTTAGCATGATAAAGAAGATTCAAAGAGCGTGAGATGTCAGCTCCTTTCATTCAGTCAGTAGCTTCAAACATTTCTGGTATATGAATAACATGATGTTTTTCAATGGCAAAAATCAATGAATATTGTAAATGCACAAACAGTAATTTCTCCGCATTGCAAGGTGCAATTCTCAAATTTTTTGCTTTTTCCTGCTCCTCTTAGCATGATAAAGAAGATTCAAAGAGAGTGAGATGCCAGCTCCTTTCATTCAGTCAGTAGCTTCAATCATTTCTGGACGTTTTTCAATGGCAAAAATCAATGAATATTGTAAATGCACAAACAGTAATTTCTCCGCATTGCAAGGTGCAATTCTGAAATTTTTTGCTTTTTCCTGCTCCTCTTAGCATGATAAAGAAGATTCAAAGAGAGTGAGATGCCAGCTCCTTTCATTCAGTCAGTAGCTTCAAACATTTCTGGTATATGAATAACATGATGTTTTTCAATGGCAAAAATCAATGAATATTGTAAATGCACAAACAGTAATTTCTCCGCATTGCAAGGTGCAATTCTGAATTTTTTTGCTTTTTCCTGCTCCTCTTAGCATGATAAAGAAGATTCAAAGAGAGTGAGATGCCAGCTCCTTTCATTCAGTCAGTAGCTTCAATCATTTCTGGACGTTTTTCAATGGCAAAAATCAACGAATATTGTAAATGCACAAACAGTAATTTCTCCGCATTGCAAGGTGCAGTTCTGAAATGTTTTGCTTTTTCCTGCTCCTCTTAGCATGATAAAGAAGATTCAAAGAGCGTGAGATGTCAGCTCCTTTCATTCAGTCAGTAGCTTCAAACATTTCTGGTATATGAATAACATGATGTTTTTCAAAGGCAAAAATCAATGAATATTGTAAATGCACAAACAGTAATTTCTCCGCATTGCAAGGTGCAATTCTGAAATTTTTTGCTTTTTCCTGCTCCTCTTAGCATGATAAAGAAGATTCAAAGAGAGTGAGATGCCAGCTCCTTTCATTCAGTCAGTAGCTTCAATCAATTCTGGACGTTTTTCAATGGCAAAAATCAATGAATATTGTAAATGCACAAACAGTAATTTCTCCGCATTGCAAGGTGCAATTCTGAAATTTTTTGCTTTTTCCTGCTCCTCTTAGCATGATAAAGAAGATTCAAAGAGAGTGAGATGCCAGCTCCTTTCGTTCAGTCAGTAGCTTCAATCATTTCTGGACGTTTTTCAATGGCAAAAATCATTGAATATTATAAATGCACAAACAGTAATTTCTCCGCATTGCAAGGTGCAATTCTGAAATTTTTTACTTTTTCCTGCTCCTCTTAGCATGATAAAGAAGATTCAAAGAGAGTGAGATGCCAGCTCCTTTCATTCAGTCAGTAGCTTCAATCATTTCTGGTATATGAATAACATGATGTTTTTCAATGGCAAAAATCAATGAATATTGTAAATGCACAAACAGTAATTTCTCCGCATTGCAAGGTGCAATTCTGAAATTTTTTGCTTTTTCCTGCTCCTCTTAGCATGATAAACAAGATTCAAAGAGAGTGAGATGCCAGCTCCTTTCATTCAGTCAGTAGCTTCAATCATTTCTGGACGTTTTTCAATGGCAAAAATCAATGAATATTGTAAATGCACAAACAGTAATTTCTCCGCATTGCAAGGTGCAATTCTGAAATTTTTTGCTTTTTCCTGCTCCTCTTAGCATGATAAAGAAGATTCAAAGAGAGTGAGATGCCAGCTCCTTTCATTCAGTCAGTAGCTTCAAACATTTCTGGTATATGAATAACATGATGTTTTTCAATGGCAAAAATCAATGAATATTGTAAATGCACAAACAGTAATTTCTCCGCATTGCAAGGTGCAATTCTGAAATTTTTTGCTTTTTCCTGCTCCTCTTAGCATGATAAAGAAGATTCAAAGAGAATGAGATGCCAGCTCCTTTCATTCAGTCAGTAGCTTCAATCATTTCTGGACGTTTTTCAATGGCAAAAATCAATGAATATTGTAAATGCACAAACAGTAATTTCTCCGCATTGCAAGGTGCAATTCTGAAATTTTTTGCTTTTTCCTACTCCTCTTAGCATGATAAAGAAGATTCAAAGAGAGTGAGATGCCAGCTCCTTTCATTCAGTCAGTAGCTTCAATCATTTCTGGACGTTTTTCAATGGCAAAAATCAATGAATATTGTAAATGCACAAACAGTAATTTCTCCGCATTGCAAGGTGCAATTCTGAAATTTTTTGCTTTTTCCTGCTCCTCTTAGCATGATAAAGAAGATTCAAAGAGAGTGAGATGCCAGCTCCTTTCATTCAGTCAGTAGCTTCAAACATTTCTGGTATATGAATAACATGATGTTTTTCAATGGCAAAAATCAATGAATATTGTAAATGCACAAACAGTAATTTCTCCGCATTGCAAGGTGCAAGTCTGAAATTTTTTGCTTTTTCCTGCTCCTCTTAGTATGATAAAGAAGATTCAAAGAGAGTGAGATGCCAGCTACTTTCATTCAGTCAGTAGCTTCAATCATTTCTGGACGTTTTTCAATGGTAAAAATCAATGAATATTGTAAATGCACAAACAGTAATTTCTCCACATTGCAAGGTGCAATTCTGAAATTTTTTGCTTTTTCCTGCTCCTCTTAGCATGATAAAGAAGATTCAAAGAGAGTGAGATGCCAGCTCCTTTCATTCAGTCAGTAGCTTCAAACATTTCTGGTATATGAATAACATGATGTTTTTCAATGGCAAAAATCAATGAATATTGTAAATGCACAAACAGTAATTTCTCCGCATTGCAAGGTGCAATTCTGAAATTTTTTGCTTTTTCCTGCTCCTCTTAGCATGATAAAGAAGATTCAAAGAGAGTGAGATGCCAGCTCCTTTCATTCAGTCAGTAGCTTCAAACATTTCTGGTATATGAATAACATGATGTTTTTCAATGGCAAAAATCAATGAATATTGTAAATGCACAAACAGTAATTTCTCCGCATTGCAAGGTGCAATTCTGAAATTTTTTGCTTTTTCCTGCTCCTCTTAGCATGATAAAGAAGATTCAAAGAGAGTGAGATGCCAGCTCCTTTCATTCAGTCAGTAGCTTCAATCATTTCTGGACGTTTTTCAATGGCAAAAATCAATGAATATTGTAAATGCACAAACAGTAATTTCTCCGCATTGCAAGGTGCAATTCTGAAATTTTTTGCTTTTTCCTGCTCCTCTTAGCATGATAAACAAGATTCAAAGAGAGTGAGATGCCAGCTCCTTTCATTCAGTCAGTAGCTTCAAACATTTCTGGTATATGAATAACATGATGTTTTTCAATGGCAAAAATCAATGAATATTGTAAATGCACAAACAGTAATTTCTCCGCATTGCAAGGTGCAATTCTGAAATTTTTTGCTTTTTCCTGCTCCTCTTAGCATGATAAAGAAGATTCAAAGAGAGTGAGATGCCAGCTCCTTTCATTCAGTCAGTAGCTTCAATCATTTCTGGACGTTTTTCAATGGCAAAAATCAATGAATATTGTAAATGCACAAACAGTAATTTCTCCGCATTGCAAGGTGCAATTCTGAAATTTTTTGCTTTTTCCTGCTCCTCTTAGCATGATAAACAAGATTCAAAGAGAGTGAGATGCCAGCTCCTTTCATTCAGTCAGTAGCTTCAATCATTTCTGGACGTTTTTCAATGGCAAAAATCAATGAATATTGTAAATGCACAAACAGTGATTTCTCCGCATTGCAAGGTGCAATTCTGAAATTTTTTGCTTTTTCCTGCTCCTCTTAGCATGATAAAGAAGATTCAAAGAGAGTGAGATGCCAGCTCCTTTCATTCAGTCAGTAGCTTCAAACATTTCTGGTATATGAATAACATGATGTTTTTCAATGGCAAAAATCAATGAATATTGTAAATGCACAAACAGTAATTTCTCCGCATTGCAAGGTGCAATTCTGAAATTTTTTGCTTTTTCCTGCTCCTCTTAGCATGATAAAGAAGATTCAAAGAGAATGAGATGCCAGCTCCTTTCATTCAGTCAGTAGCTTCAATCATTTCTGGACGTTTTTCAATGGCAAAAATCAATGAATATTGTAAATGCACAAACAGTAATTTCTCCGCATTGCAAGGTGCAATTCTGAAATTTTTTGCTTTTTCCTGCTCCTCTTAGCATGATAAAGAAGATTCAAAGAGAGTGAGATGCCAGCTCCTTTCATTCAGTCAGTAGCTTCAATCATTTCTGGACGTTTTTCAATGGCAAAAATCAATGAATATTGTAAATGCACAAACAGTAATTTCTCCGCATTGCAAGGTGCAATTCTGAAATTTTTTGCTTTTTCCTGCTCCTCTTAGCATGATAAAGAAGATTCAAAGAGAGTGAGATGCCAGCTCCTTTCATTCAGTCAGTAGCTTCAAACATTTCTGGTATATGAATAACATGATGTTTTTCAATGGCAAAAATCAATGAATATTGTAAATGCACAAACAGTAATTTCTCCGCATTGCAAGGTGCAAGTCTGAAATTTTTTGCTTTTTCCTGCTCCTCTTAGTATGATAAAGAAGATTCAAAGAGAGTGAGATGCCAGCTACTTTCATTCAGTCAGTAGCTTCAATCATTTCTGGACGTTTTTCAATGGTAAAAATCAATGAATATTGTAAATGCACAAACAGTAATTTCTCCACATTGCAAGGTGCAATTCTGAAATTTTTTGCTTTTTCCTGCTCCTCTTAGCATGATAAAGAAGATTCAAAGAGAGTGAGATGCCAGCTCCTTTCATTCAGTCAGTAGCTTCAAACATTTCTGGTATATGAATAACATGATGTTTTTCAATGGCAAAAATCAATGAATATTGTAAATGCACAAACAGTAATTTCTCCGCATTGCAAGGTGCAATTCTGAAATTTTTTGCTTTTTCCTGCTCCTCTTAGCATGATAAAGAAGATTCAAAGAGAGTGAGATGCCAGCTCCTTTCATTCAGTCAGTAGCTTCAAACATTTCTGGTATATGAATAACATGATGTTTTTCAATGGCAAAAATCAATGAATATTGTAAATGCACAAACAGTAATTTCTCCGCATTGCACGGTGCAATTCTGAAATTTTTTGCTTTTTCCTGCTCCTCTTAGCATGATAAAGAAGATTCAAAGAGAGTGAGATGCCAGCTCCTTTCATTCAGTCAGTAGCTTCAATCATTTCTGGACGTTTTTCAATGGCAAAAATCAATGAATATTGTAAATGCACAAACAGTAATTTCTGCGCATTGCAAGGTGCAATTCTGAAATTTTTTGCTTTTTCCTGCTCCTCTTAGCATGATAAAGAAGATTCAAAGAGAGTGAGATGTCAGCTCCTTTCATTCAGTCAGTAGCTTCAAACATTTCTGGTATATGAATAACATGATGTTTTTCAATGGCAAAAATCAATGAATATTGTAAATGCACAAACAGTAATTTCTCCGCATTGCAAGGTGCAATTCTGAAATTTTTTGCTTTTTCCTGCTCCTCTTAGCATGATAAAGAAGATTCAAAGAGAGTGAGATGCCAGCTCCTTTCATTCAGTCAGTAGCTTCAATCATTTCTGGACGTTTTTCAATGGCAAAAATCAATGAATATTGTAAATGCACAAACAGTAATTTCTCCGCATTGCAAGGTGCAATTCTGAAATTTTTTGCTTTTTCCTGCTCCTCTTAGCATGATAAAGAAGATTCAAAGAGAGTGAGATGCCAGCTCCTTTCGTTCAGTCAGTAGCTTCAATCATTTCTGGACGTTTTTCAATGGCAAAAATCAATGAATATTGTAATGCACACACAGTAATTTCTCCGCATTGCAAGGTGCAATTCTGAAATTTTTTGCTTTTTCCTGCTCCTCTTAGCATGATAAACAAGATTCAAAGAGAGTGAGATGCCAGCTCCTTTCATTCAGTCAGTAGCTTCAATCATTTCTGGACGTTTTTCAATGGCAAAAATCAATGAATATTGTAAATGCACAAACAGTAATTTCTCCGCATTGCAAGGTGCAATTCTGAAATTTTTTGCTTTTTCCTGCTCCTCTTAGCATGATAAAGCTACTGACTGAATGAAAGGAGCTGGCATCTCACTCTCTTTGAATCTTCTTTATCATGCTAGGATTAGCAGGAAAAAGCAAAAAATTTCAGAATTGCACCCTGCAATGTGGAGATATTACTGTTTGTGCATTTACAATATTCATTGATTTTTGCCATTGAAAAGCGTCCAGAAATGTTTGAAGCTACTGACTGAATGAAAGGAGCTGGCATCTCACTCTCTTTGAATCTTCTTTATCATGCTAGGATTAGCAGGAAAAAGCAAAAAATTTCAGAATTGCACCTTGCAATGTGGAGATATTACTGTTTGTGCATTTACAATATTCATTGATTTTTGCCATTGAAAAGCGTCCAGAAATGTTTGAAGCTACTGACTGAATGAAAGGAGCTGGCATCTCACTCTCTTTGAATCTTCTTTATCATGCTAGGATTAGCAGGAGAAAGCAAAAAATTTCAGAATTGCACCTTGCAATGTGGAGATATTACTGTTAGTGCATTTACAATATTCATTCATTTTTGCCATTGAAAAACATCATGTTATTCATATACCAGAAATGTTTGAAGCTACTGACTGAATGAAAGGAGCTTGCATCTCACTCTCTTTGAATCTTCTTTATCATGCTAGGATTAGCAGGAAAAAGCAAAAAATTTCAGAATTGCACCTTGCAATGTGGAGATATTACTGTTTGTGCATTTACAATATTCATTGATTATTGCCATTGAAAAACATCATGTTATTCATATACCAGAAATGTTTGAAGCTACTGACTGAATGAAAGGAGCTGGCATCTCACTCTCTTTGAATCTTCTTTATCATGCTAGGATTAGCAGGAAAAAGCAAAAAATTTCAGAATTGCACCCTGCAATGTGGAGATATTACTGTTTGTGCATTTACAATATTCATTGATTTTTGCCATTGAAAAGCATCCAGAAATGTTTGAAGCTACTGACTGAATGAAAGGAGCTGGCATCTCACTCTCTTTGAATCTTCTTTATCATGCTAGGATTAGCAGGAAAAAGCAAAAAATTTCAGAATTGCACCTTGCAATGTGGAGATATTACTGTTTGTGCATTTACAATATTCATTGATTTTTGCCATTGAAAAACGTCCAGAAATGTTTGAAGCTACTGACTGAATGAAAGGAGCTGGCATCTCACTCTCTTTGAATCTTCTTTATCATGCTAGGATTAGCAGGAAAAAGCAAAAAAATTCAGAATTGCACCTGCAATGTGGAGATATTACTGTTAGTGCATTTACAATATTCATTGATTTTTGCCATTGAAAAACATCATGTTATTCATATACCAGAAATGTTTGAAGCTACTGACTGATTGAAAGGAGCTGGCATCTCACTCTCTTTGAATCTTCTTTATCATGCTAGGATTAGCAGTAAAAAGCAAAAAATTTCAGAATTGCACCTTGCAATGTGGAGATATTATTGTTTGTGCATTTACAATATTCATTGATTTTAGCCATTGAAAAACGTCCAGAAATGTTTGAAGCTACTGACTGAATGAAAGGAGCTGGCATCTCACTCTCTTTGAATCTTCTTTATCATGCTAGGATTAGCAGGAAAAAGCAAAACATTTCAGAATTGCACCTTGCAATGTGGAGTTATTACTGTTTGTGCATTTACAATATTCATTGATTTTTGCCATTGAAAAACGTCCAGAAATGTTTGAAGCTACTGACTGAATGAAAGGAGCTGGCATCTCACTCTCTTTGAATCTTCTTTATCATGCTAGGATTAGCAGGAAAAAGCAAAAAATTTCAGAATTGCACCTTGCAATGTGGAGATATTACTGTTTGTGCATTTACAATATTCATTGAATTTTGCCATTGAAAAACATCATGTTATTCATATACCAGAAATGTTTGAAGCTACTGACTGAATGAAAGGAGCTGGCATCTCACTCTCTTTGAATCTTCTTTATCATGCTAGGATTAGCAGGAAAAAGCAAAAAATTTCAGAATTGCACCTTGCAATGTGGAGATATTACTGTTTGTGCATTTACAATATTCATTGATTTTTGCCATTGAAAAACGTCCAGAAATGTTTGAAGCTACTGACTGAATGAAAGGAGCTGGCATCTCACTCTCTTTGAATCTTCTTTATCATGCTAGGATTAGCAGGAAAAAGCAAAAAATTTCAGAATTGCACCTTGCAATGTGGAGATATTACTGTTTGTGCATTTACAATATTCATTGATTTTTGCCATTGAAAAACATCATGTTATTCATATACCAGAAATGTTTGAATCTACTGACTGAATGAAAGGAGCTGGCATCTCACTCTCTTTGAATCTTCTTTATCATGCTAGGATTAGCAGGAAAAAGCAAAAAATTTCAGAATTGCACCCTGCAATGTGGAGATATTACTGTTTGTGCATTTACAACATTCATTGATTTTTGCCATTGAAAAGCATCCAGAAATGTTTGAAGCTACTGACTGAATGAAAGGAGCTGGCATCTCACTCTCTTTGAATCTTCTTTATCATGCTAGGATTAGCAGGAAAAAGCAAAAAATTTCAGAATTGCACCCTGCAATGTGGAGATATTACTGTTTGTGCATTTACAATATTCATTGATTTTTGCCATTGAAAAGCATCCAGAAATGTTTGAAGCTACTGACTGAATGAAAGGAGCTGGCATCTCACTCTCTTTGAATCTTCTTTATCATGCTAGGATTAGCAGGAAAAAGCAAAAAATTTCAGAATTGCACCTTGCAATGTGGAGATATTACTGTTTGTGCATTTACAATATTCATTGATTTTTGCCATTGAAAAACGTCCAGAAATGTTTGAAGCTACTGACTGAATGAAAGGAGCTGGCATCTCACTCTTTGAATCTTCTTTATCATGCTAGGATTAGCAGGAAAAAGCAAAAAAATTCAGAATTGCACCTTGCAATGTGGAGATATTACTGTTAGTGCATTTACAATATTCATTGATTTTTGCCATTGAAAAACATCATGTTATTCATATACCAGAAATGTTTGAAGCTACTGACTGAATGAAAGGAGCTGGCATCTCACTCTCTTTGAATCTTCTTTATCATGCTAGGATTAGCAGGAAAAAGCAAAAAATTTCAGAATTGCACCTTGCAATGTGGAGATATTATTGTTTGTGCATTTACAATATTCATTGATTTTTGCCATTGAAAAACGTCCAGAAATGTTTGAAGCTACTGACTGAATGAAAGGAGCTGGCATCTCACTCTCTTTGAATCTTCTTTATCATGCTAGGATTAGCAGGAAAAAGCAAAAAATTTCAGAATTGCACCTTGCAATGTGGAGTTATTACTCTTTGTGCATTTACAATATTCATTGATTTTTGCCATTGAAAAACGTCCTGAAATGTTTGAAGCTACTGACTGAATGAAAGGAGCTGGCATCTCACTCTCTTTGAATCTTCTTTATCATGCTAGGATTACCAGGAAAAAGCAAAAAATTTCAGAATTGCACCTTGCAATGTGGAGATATTACTGTTTGTGCATTTACAATATTCATTGATTTTTGCCATTGAAAAACATCATGTTATTCATATACCAGAAATGTTTGAAGCTACTGACTGAATGAAAGGAGCTGGCATCTCACTCTCTTTGAATCTTCTTTATCATGCTAGGATTAGCAGGAAAAAGCAAAAAATTTCAGAATTGCACCTTGCAATGTGGAGATATTACTGTTTGTGCATTTACAATATTCATTGATTTTTGCCATTGAAAAACGTCCAGAAATGTTTGAAGCTACTGACTGAATGAAAGGAGCTGGCATCTCACTCTCTTTGAATCTTCTTTATCATGCTAGGATTAGCAGGAAAAAGCAAAAAATTTCAGAATTGCACCTTGCAATGTGGAGATATTACTGTTTGTGCATTTACAATATTCATTGATTTTTGCCATTGAAAAACGTCCAGAAATGTTTGAAGCTATTGACTGAATGAAAGCTGGCATCTCACTCTCTTTGAATCTTCTTTATCATGCTAGGATTAGCAGGAAAAAGCAAAAAATTTCAGAATTGCACCTTGCAATGTGGAGATATTACTGTTTGTGCATTTACAATATTCATTGATTTTTGCCATTGAAAAACATGTTTTTCATATACCAGAAATGTTTGAAGCTACTGACTGAATGAAAGGAGCTGGCATCTCACTCTCTTTGAATCTTCTTTATCATGCTAGGATTAGCAGGAAAAAGCAAAAAATTTCAGAATTGCACCTTGCAATGTGGAGATATTACTGTTTGTGCATTTACAATATTCATTGATTTTTGCCATTGAAAAACGTCCAGAAATGTTTGAAGCTACTGACTGAATGAAAGGAGCTTGGCATCTCACTCTCTTTGAATCTTCTTTATCATGCTAGGATTAGCAGGAAAAAGCAAAAAATTTCAGAATTGCACCTTGCAATGTGGAGATATTACTGTTTGTGCATTTACAATATTCATTGATTTTTGCCATTGAAAAACGTTTTTCATATACCAGAAATGTTTGAAGCTACTGACTGAATGAAAGGAGCTGGCATCTCACTCTCTTTGAATCTTCTTTATCATGCTAGGATTAGCAGGAAAAAGCAAAAAATTTCAGAATTGCACCTTGCAATGTGGAGATATTACTGTTTGTGCATTTACAATATTCATTGATTTTTGCCATTGAAAAACATGTTTTTCATATACCAGAAATGTTTGAAGCTACTGACTGAATGAAAGGAGCTGGCATCTCACTCTCTTTGAATCTTCTTTATCATGCTAGGATTAACAGGAAAAAGCAAAAAATTTCAGAATTGCACCTTGCAATGTGGAGATATTACTGTTTGTGCATTTACAATATTCATTGATTTTTGCCATTGAAAAACATCATGTTATTCATGTACCAGAAATGTTTGAAGCTACTGACTGAATGAAAGGAGCTGGCATCTCACTCTCTTTGAATCTTCTTTATCATGCTAGGATTAGCAGGAAAAAGCAAAAAATTTCAGAATTGCACCTTGCAATGCGGAGAAATTACTGTTTGTGCATTTACAATATTCATTGATTTTTGCCATTGAAAAACGTGTTTTTCATATACCAGAAATGTTTGAAGCTACTGACTGAATGAAAGGAGCTGGCATCTCACTCTCTTTGAATCTTCTTTATCATGCTAGGATTAGCAGGAAAAAGCAAAAAATTTCAGAATTGCACCTTGCAATGTGGAGATATTACTGTTTGTGCATTTACAATATTCATTGATTTTTGCCATTGAAAAACATGTTTTTCATATACCAGAAATGTTTGAAGCTACTGACTGAATGAAAGGAGCTGGCATCTCACTCTCTTTGAATCTTCTTTATCATGCTAGGATTAGCAGGAAAAAGCAAAAAATTTCAGAATTGCACCTTGCAATGTGGAGATATTACTGTTTGTGCATTTACAATATTCATTGATTTTTGCCATTGAAAAACATGTTTTTCATATACCAGAAATGTTTGAAGCTACTGACTGAATGAAAGGAGCTGGCATCTCACTCTCTTTGAATCTTCTTTATCATGCTAGGATTAACAGGAAAAAGCAAAAAATTTCAGAATTGCACCTTGCAATGTGGAGATATTACTGTTTGTGCATTTACAATATTCATTGATTTTTGCCATTGAAAAACATCATGTTATTCATGTACCAGAAATGTTTGAAGCTACTGACTGAATGAAAGGAGCTGGCATCTCACTCTCTTTGAATCTTCTTTATCATGCTAGGATTAGCAGGAAAAAGCAAAAAATTTCAGAATTGCACCTTGCAATGCGGAGAAATTACTGTTTGTGCATTTACAATATTCATTGATTTTTGCCATTGAAAAACGTGTTTTTCATATACCAGAAATGTTTGAAGCTACTGACTGAATGAAAGGAGCTGGCATCTCACTCTCTTTGAATCTTCTTTATCATGCTAGGATTAGCAGGAAAAAGCAAAAAATTTCAGAATTGCACCTTGCAATGTGGAGATATTACTGTTTGTGCATTTACAATATTCATTGATTTTTGCCATTGAAAAACATGTTTTTCATATACCAGAAATGTTTGAAGCTACTGACTGAATGAAAGGAGCTGGCATCTCACTCTCTTTGAATCTTCTTTATCATGCTAGGATTAACAGGAAAAAGCTAAAAATTTCAGAATTGCACCGTGCAATGTGGAGATATTACTGTTTGTGCATTTACAATATTCATTGATTTTTGCCATTGAAAAACATGTTTTTCATATACCAGAAATGTTTGAAGCTACTGACTGAATGAAAGGAGCTGGCATCTCACTCTCTTTGAATCTTCTTTATCATGCTAGGATTAGCAGGAAAAAGCAAAAAATTTCAGAATTGCACCTTGCAATGTGGAGATATTACTGTTTGTGCATTTACAATATTCATTGATTTTTGCCATTGAAAAACATGTTTTTCATATACCAGAAATGTTTGAAGCTACTGACTGAATGAAAGGAGCTGGCATCTCACTCTCTTTGAATCTTCTTTATCATGCTAGGATTAACAGGAAAAAGCTAAAAATTTCAGAATTGCACCGTGCAATGTGGAGATATTACTGTTTGTGCATTTACAATATTCATTGATTTTTGCCATTGAAAAACATGTTTTTCATATACCAGAAATGTTTGAAGCTACTGACTGAATGAAAGGAGCTGGCATCTCACTCTCTTTGAATCTTCTTTATCATGCTAGGATTAGCAGGAAAAAGCAAAAAATTTCAGAATTGCACCTTGCAATGTGGAGATATTACTGTTTGTGCATTTACAATATTCATTGATTTTTGCCATTGAAAAACATGTTTTTCATATACCAGAAATGTTTGAAGCTACTGACTGAATGAAAGGAGCTGGCATCTCACTCTCTTTGAATCTTCTTTATCATGCTAGGATTAACAGGAAAAAGCTAAAAATTTCAGAATTGCACCGTGCAATGTGGAGATATTACTGTTTGTGCATTTACAATATTCATTGATTTTTGCCATTGAAAAACATGTTTTTCATATACCAGAAATGTTTGAAGCTACTGACTGAATGAAAGGAGCTGGCATCTCACTCTCTTTGAATCTTCTTTATCATGCTAGGATTAGCAGGAAAAAGCAAAAAATTTCAGAATTGCACCTTGCAATGTGGAGATATTACTGTTTGTGCATTTACAATATTCATTGATTTTTGCCATTGAAAAACATGTTTTTCATATACCAGAAATGTTTGAAGCTACTGACTGAATGAAAGGAGCTGGCATCTCACTCTCTTTGAATCTTCTTTATCATGCTAGGATTAACAGGAAAAAGCAAAAAATTTCAGAATTGCACCTTGCAATGTGGAGATATTACTGTTTGTGCATTTACAATATTCATTGATTTTTGCCATTGAAAAACATGTTTTTCATATACCAGAAATGTTTGAAGCTACTGACTGAATGAAAGGAGCTGGCATCTCACTCTCTTTGAATCTTCTTTATCATGCTAGGATTAACAGGAAAAAGCAAAAAATTTCAGAATTGCACCTTGCAATGTGGAGATATTACTGTTTGTGCATTTACAATACTCATTGATTTTTGCCATTGAAAAACATGTTTTTCATATACCAGAAATGTTTGAAGCTACTGACTGAATGAAAGGAGCTGGCATCTCACTCTCTTTGAATCTTCTTTATCATGCTAGGATTAACAGGAAAAAGCTAAAAATTTCAGAATTGCACCGTGCAATGTGGAGATATTACTGTTTGTGCATTTACAATATTCATTGATTTTTGCCATTGAAAAACATGTTTTTCAAATACCAGAAATGTTTGAAGCTTCTGACTGAATGAAAGGAGCTGGCATCTCACTCTCTTTGAATCTTCTTTATCATGCTAGGATTAGCAGGAAAAAGCAAAAAAATTCAGAATTGCACCTTGCAATGTGGAGATATTACTGTTTGTGCATTTACAATATTCATTGATTTTTGCCATTGAAAAACATGTTTTTCATATACCAGAAATGTTTGAAGCTACTGACTGAATGAAAGGAGCTGGCATCTCACTCTCTTTGAATCTTCTTTATCATGCTAGGATTAACAGGAAAAAGCTAAAAATTTCAGAATTGCACCGTGCAATGTGGAGATATTACTGTTTGTGCATTTACAATATTCATTGATTTTTGCCATTGAAAAACATGTTTTTCATATACCAGAAATGTTTGAAGCTACTGACTGAATGAAAGGAGCTGGCATCTCACTCTCTTTGAATCTTCTTTATCATGCTAGGATTAGCAGGAAAAAGCAAAAAATTTCAGAATTGCACCTTGCAATGTGGAGATATTACTGTTTGTGCATTTACAATATTCATTGATTTTTGCCATTGAAAAACATGTTTTTCATATACCAGAAATGTTTGAAGCTACTGACTGAATGAAAGGAGCTGGCATCTCACTCTCTTTGAATCTTCTTTATCATGCTAGGATTAACAGGAAAAAGCTAAAAATTTCAGAATTGCACCGTGCAATGTGGAGATATTACTGTTTGTGCATTTACAATATTCATTGATTTTTGCCATTGAAAAACATGTTTTTCATATACCAGAAATGTTTGAAGCTACTGACTGAATGAAAGGAGCTGGCATCTCACTCTCTTTGAATCTTCTTTATCATGCTAGGATTAGCAGGAAAAAGCAAAAAATTTCAGAATTGCACCTTGCAATGTGGAGATATTACTGTTTGTGCATTTACAATATTCATTGATTTTTGCCATTGAAAAACATGTTTTTCATATACCAGAAATGTTTGAAGCTACTGACTGAATGAAAGGAGCTGGCATCTCACTCTCTTTGAATCTTCTTTATCATGCTAGGATTAACAGGAAAAAGCTAAAAATTTCAGAATTGCACCGTGCAATGTGGAGATATTACTGTTTGTGCATTTACAATATTCATTGATTTTTGCCATTGAAAAACATGTTTTTCATATACCAGAAATGTTTGAAGCTACTGACTGAATGAAAGGAGCTGGCATCTCACTCTCTTTGAATCTTCTTTATCATGCTAGGATTAGCAGGAAAAAGCAAAAAATTTCAGAATTGCACCTTGCAATGTGGAGATATTACTGTTTGTGCATTTACAATATTCATTGATTTTTGCCATTGAAAAACATGTTTTTCATATACCAGAAATGTTTGAAGCTACTGACTGAATGAAAGGAGCTGGCATCTCACTCTCTTTGAATCTTCTTTATCATGCTAGGATTAACAGGAAAAAGCAAAAAATTTCAGAATTGCACCTTGCAATGTGGAGATATTACTGTTTGTGCATTTACAATATTCATTGATTTTTGCCATTGAAAAACATGTTTTTCATATACCAGAAATGTTTGGAAGCTACTGACTGAATGAAAGGAGCTGGCATCTCACTCTCTTTGAATCTTCTTTATCATGCTAGGATTAACAGAAAAAGCTAAAAATTTCAGAATTGCACCGTGCAATGTGGAGATATTACTGTTTGTGCATTTACAATATTCATTGATTTTTGCCATTGAAAAACATGTTTTTCATATACCAGAAATGTTTGAAGCTACTGACTGAATGAAAGGAGCTGGCATCTCACTCTCTTTGAATCTTCTTTATCATGCTAGGATTAGCAGGAAAAAGCAAAAAATTTCAGAATTGCACCTTGCAATGTGGAGATATTACTGTTTGTGCATTTACAATATTCATTGATTTTTGCCATTGAAAAACATGTTTTTCATATACCAGAAATGTTTGAAGCTACTGACTGAATGAAAGGAGCTGGCATCTCACTCTCTTTGAATCTTCTTTATCATGCTAGGATTAACAGGAAAAAGCTAAAAATTTCAGAATTGCACCGTGCAATGTGGAGATATTACTGTTTGTGCATTTACAATATTCATTGATTTTTGCCATTGAAAAACATGTTTTTCATATACCAGAAATGTTTGAAGCTACTGACTGAATGAAAGGAGCTGGCATCTCACTCTCTTTGAATCTTCTTTATCATGCTAGGATTAGCAGGAAAAAGCAAAAAATTTCAGAATTGCACCTTGCAATGTGGAGATATTACTGTTTGTGCATTTACAATATTCATTCATTTTTGCCATTGAAAAACATGTTTTTCATATACCAGAAATGTTTGAAGCTACTGACTGAATGAAAGGAGCTGGCATCTCACTCTCTTTGAATCTTCTTTATCATGCTAGGATTAACAGGAAAAAGCAAAAAATTTCAGAATTGCACCTTGCAATGTGGAGATATTACTGTTTGTGCATTTACAATATTCATTGATTTTTGCCATTGAAAAACATGTTTTTCATATACCAGAAATGTTTGAAGCTACTGACTGAATGAAAGGAGCTGGCATCTCACTCTCTTTGAATCTTCTTTATCATGCTAGGATTAACAGGAAAAAGCTAAAAATTTCAGAATTGCACCGTGCAATGTGGAGATATTACTGTTTGTGCATTTACAATATTCATTGATTTTTGCCATTGAAAAACATGTTTTTCATATACCAGAAATGTTTGAAGCTAATGACTGAATGAAAGGAGCTGGCATCTCACTCTCTTTGAATCTTCTTTATCATGCTAGGATTAACAGGAAAAAGCTAAAAATTTCAGAATTGCACCGTGCAATGTGGAGATATTACTGTTTGTGCATTTACAATATTCATTGATTTTTGCCATTGAAAAACATGTTTTTCATATACCAGAAATGTTTGAAGCTACTGACTGAATGAAAGGAGCTGGCATCTCACTCTCTTTGAATCTTCTTTATCATGCTAGGATTAACAGGACAAAGCTAAAAATTTCAGAATTGCACCGTGCAATGTGGAGATATTACTGTTTGTGCATTTACAATATTCATTGATTTTTGCCATTGAAAAACATGTTTTTCATATACCAGAAATGTTTGAAGCTACTGACTGAATGAAAGGAGCTGGCATCTCACTCTCTTTGAATCTTCTTTATCATGCTAGGATTAGCAGGAAAAAGCAAAAAATTTCAGAATTGCACCTTGCAATGTGGAGATATTACTGTTTGTGCATTTACAATATTCATTGATTTTTGCCATTGAAAAACATGTTTTTCATATACCAGAAATGTTTGAAGCTACTGACTGAATGAAAGGAGCTGGCATCTCACTCTCTTTGAATCTTCTTTATCATGCTAGGATTAGCAGGAAAAAGCAAAAAATTTCAGAATTGCACCTTGCAATGTGGAGATATTACTGTTTGTGCATTTACAATATTCATTGATTTTTGCCATTGAAAAACATGTTTTTCATATACCAGAAATGTTTGAAGCTACTGACTGAATGAAAGGAGCTGGCATCTCACTCTCTTTGAATCTTCTTTATCATGCTAGGATTAACAGGAAAAAGCTAAAAATTTCATTATTGCACCGTGCAATGTGGAGATATTACTGTTTGTGCATTTACAATATTCATTGATTTTTGCCATTGAAAAACATGTTTTTCATATACCAGAAATGTTTGAAGCTACTGACTGAATGAAAGGAGCTGGCATCTCACTCTCTTTGAATCTTCTTTATCATGCTAGGATTAGCAGGAAAAAGCAAAAAATTTCAGAATTGCACCTTGCAATGTGGAGATATTACTGTTTGTGCATTTACAATATTCATTGATTTTTGCCATTGAAAAACATGTTTTTCATATACCAGAAATGTTTGAAGCTACTGACTGAATGAAAGGAGCTGGCATCTCACTCTCTTTGAATCTTCTTTATCATGCTAGGATTAACAGGAAAAAGCTAAAAATTTCAGAATTGCACCGTGCAATGTGGAGATATTACTGTTTGTGCATTTACAATATTCATTGATTTTTGCCATTGAAAAACATGTTTTTCATATACCAGAAATGTTTGAAGCTACTGACTGAATGAAAGGAGCTGGCATCTCACTCTCTTTGAATCTTCTTTATCATGCTAGGATTAGCAGGAAAAAGCAAAAAATTTCAGAATTGCACCTTGCAATGTGGAGATATTACTGTTTGTGCATTTACAATATTCATTGATTTTTGCCATTGAAAAACATGTTTTTCATATACCAGAAATGTTTGAAGCTACTGACTGAATGAAAGGAGCTGGCATCTCACTCTCTTTGAATCTTCTTTATCATGCTAGGATTAACAGGAAAAAGCAAAAAATTTCAGAATTGCACCTTGCAATGTGGAGATATTACTGTTTGTGCATTTACAATATTCATTGATTTTTGCCATTGAAAAACATGTTTTTCATATACCAGAAATGTTTGAAGCTACTGACTGAATGAAAGGAGCTGGCATCTCACTCTCTTTGAATCTTCTTTATCATGCTAGGATTAACAGGAAAAAGCTAAAAATTTCAGAATTGCACCGTGCAATGTGGAGATATTACTGTTTGTGCATTTACAATATTCATTGATTTTTGCCATTGAAAAACATGTTTTTCATATACCAGAAATGTTTGAAGCTACTGACTGAATGAAAGGAGCTGGCATCTCACTCTCTTTGAATCTTCTTTATCATGCTAGGATTAGCAGGAAAAAGCAAAAAATTTCAGAATTGCACCTTGCAATGTGGAGATATTACTGTTTGTGCATTTACAATATTCATTGATTTTTGCCATTGAAAAACATGTTTTTCATATACCAGAAATGTTTGAAGCTACTGACTGAATGAAAGGAGCTGGCATCTCACTCTCTTTGAATCTTCTTTATCATGCTAGGATTAACAGGAAAAAGCTAAAAATTTCAGAATTGCACCGTGCAATGTGGAGATATTACTGTTTGTGCATTTACAATATTCATTGATTTTTGCCATTGAAAAACATGTTTTTCATATACCAGAAATGTTTGAAGCTACTGACTGAATGAAAGGAGCTGGCATCTCACTCTCTTTGAATCTTCTTTATCATGCTAGGATTAGCAGGAAAAAGCAAAAAATTTCAGAATTGCACCTTGCAATGTGGAGATATTACTGTTTGTGCATTTACAATATTCATTGATTTTTGCCATTGAAAAACATGTTTTTCATATACCAGAAATGTTTGAAGCTACTGACTGAATGAAAGGAGCTGGCATCTCACTCTCTTTGAATCTTCTTTATCATGCTAGGATTAACAGGAAAAAGCAAAAAATTTCAGAATTGCACCTTGCAATGTGGAGATATTACTGTTTGTGCATTTACAATATTCATTGATTTTTGCCATTGAAAAACATGTTTTTCATATACCAGAAATGTTTGAAGCTACTGACTGAATGAAAGGAGCTGGCATCTCACTCTTTGAATCTTCTTTATCATGCTAGGATTAACAGGAAAAATCTAAAAATTTCAGAATTGCACCGTGCAATGTGGAGATATTACTGTTTGTGCATTTACAATATTCATTGATTTTTGCCATTGAAAAACATGTTTTTCATATACCAGAAATGTTTGAAGCTAATGACTGAATGAAAGGAGCTGGCATCTCACTCTCTTTGAATCTTCTTTATCATGCTAGGATTAACAGGAAAAAGCTAAAAATTTCAGAATTGCACCGTGCAATGTGGAGATATTACTGTTTGTGCATTTACAATATTCATTGATTTTTGCCATTGAAAAACATGTTTTTCATATACCAGAAATGTTTGAAGCTACTGACTGAATGAAAGGAGCTGGCATCTCACTCTCTTTGAATCTTCTTTATCATGCTAGGATTAACAGGACAAAGCTAAAAATTTCAGAATTGCACCGTGCAATGTGGAGATATTACTGTTTGTGCATTTACAATATTCATTGATTTTTGCCATTGAAAAACATGTTTTTCATATACCAGAAATGTTTGAAGCTACTGACTGAATGAAAGGAGCTGGCATCTCACTCTCTTTGAATCTTCTTTATCATGCTAGGATTAGCAGGAAAAAGCAAAAAATTTCAGAATTGCACCTTGCAATGTGGAGATATTACTGTTTGTGCATTTACAATATTCATTGATTTTTGCCATTGAAAAACATGTTTTTCATATACCAGAAATGTTTGAAGCTACTGACTGAATGAAAGGAGCTGGCATCTCACTCTCTTTGAATCTTCTTTATCATGCTAGGATTAGCAGGAAAAAGCAAAAAATTTCAGAATTGCACCTTGCAATGTGGAGATATTACTGTTTGTGCATTTACAATATTCATTGATTTTTGCCATTGAAAAACATGTTTTTCATATACCAGAAATGTTTGAAGCTACTGACTGAATGAAAGGAGCTGGCATCTCACTCTCTTTGAATCTTCTTTATCATGCTAGGATTAACAGGAAAAAGCAAAAAATTTCAGAATTGCACCTTGCAATGTGGAGATATTACTGTTTGTGCATTTACAATATTCATTGATTTTTGCCATTGAAAAACATGTTTTTCATATACCAGAAATGTTTGAAGCTACTGACTGAATGAAAGGAGCTGGCATCTCACTCTCTTTGAATCTTCTTTATCATGCTAGGATTAACAGGAAAAAGCTAAAAATTTCAGAATTGCACCGTGCAATGTGGAGATATTACTGTTTGTGCATTTACAATATTCATTGATTTTTGCCATTGAAAAACATGTTTTTCATATACCAGAAATGTTTGAAGCTAATGACTGAATGAAAGGAGCTGGCATCTCACTCTCTTTGAATCTTCTTTATCATGCTAGGATTAACAGGAAAAAGCTAAAAATTTCAGAATTGCACCGTGCAATGTGGAGATATTACTGTTTGTGCATTTACAATATTCATTGATTTTTGCCATTGAAAAACATGTTTTTCATATACCAGAAATGTTTGAAGCTACTGACTGAATGAAAGGAGCTGGCATCTCACTCTCTTTGAATCTTCCTTATCATGCTAGGATTAACAGGACAAAGCTAAAAATTTCAGAATTGCACCGTGCAATGTGGAGATATTACTGTTTGTGCATTTACAATATTCATTGATTTTTGCCATTGAAAAACATGTTTTTCATATACCAGAAATGTTTGAAGCTACTGACTGAATGAAAGGAGCTGGCATCTCACTCTCTTTGAATCTTCTTTATCATGCTAGGATTAGCAGGAAAAAGCAAAAAATTTCAGAATTGCACCTTGCAATGTGGAGATATTACTGTTTGTGCATTTACAATATTCATTGATTTTTGCCATTGAAAAACATGTTTTTCATATACCAGAAATGTTTGAAGCTACTGACTGAATGAAAGGAGCTGGCATCTCACTCTCTTTGAATCTTCTTTATCATGCTAGGATTAGCAGGAAAAAGCAAAAAATTTCAGAGTTGCACCTTGCAATGTGGAGATATTACTGTTTGTGCATTTACAATATTCATTGATTTTTGCCATTGAAAAACATGTTTTTCATATACCAGAAATGTTTGAAGCTACTGACTGAATGAAAGGAGCTGGCATCTCACTCTCTTTGAATCTTCTTTATCATGCTAGGATTAACAGGAAAAAGCTAAAAATTTCATTATTGCACCGTGCAATGTGGAGATATTACTGTTTGTGCATTTACAATATTCATTGATTTTTGCCATTGAAAAACATGTTTTTCATATACCAGAAATGTTTGAAGCTACTGACTGAATGAAAGGAGCTGGCATCTCACTCTCTTTGAATCTTCTTTATCATGCTAGGATTAGCAGGAAAAAGCAAAAAATTTCAGAATTGCACCTTGCAATGTGGAGATATTACTGTTTGTGCATTTACAATATTCATTGATTTTTGCCATTGAAAAACATGTTTTTCATATACCAGAAATGTTTGAAGCTACTGACTGCTACTGACTGAATGAAAGGAGCTGGCATCTCACTCTCTTTGAATCTTCTTTATCATGCTAGGATTAACAGGAAAAAGCTAAAAATTTCAGAATTGCACCGTGCAATGTGGAGATATTACTGTTTGTGCATTTACAATATTCATTGATTTTTGCCATTGAAAAACATGTTTTTCATATACCAGAAATGTTTGAAGCTACTGACTGAATGAAAGGAGCTGGCATCTCACTCTCTTTGAATCTTCTTTATCATGCTAGGATTAGCAGGAAAAAGCAAAAAATTTCAGAATTGCACCTTGCAATGTGGAGATATTACTGTTTGTGCATTTACAATATTCATTGATTTTTGCCATTGAAAAACATGTTTTTCATATACCAGAAATGTTTGAAGCTACTGACTGAATGAAAGGAGCTGGCATCTCACTCTCTTTGAATCTTCTTTATCATGCTAGGATTAACAGGAAAAAGCAAAAAATTTCAGAATTGCACCTTGCAATGTGGAGATATTACTGTTTGTGCATTTACAATATTCATTGATTTTTGCCATTGAAAAACATGTTTTTCATATACCAGAAATGTTTGAAGCTACTGACTGAATGAAAGGAGCTGGCATCTCACTATCTTTGAATCTTCTTTATCATGCTAGGATTAACAGGAAAAAGCTAAAAATTTCAGAATTGCACCGTGCAATGTGGAGATATTACTGTTTGTGCATTTACAATATTCATTGATTTTTGCCATTGAAAAACATGTTTTTCATATACCAGAAATGTTTGAAGCTACTGACTGAATGAAAGGAGCTGGCATCTCACTCTCTTTGAATCTTCTTTATCATGCTAGGATTAACAGGACAAAGCTAAAAATTTCAGAATTGCACCGTGCAATGTGGAGATATTACTGTTTGTGCATTTACAATATTCATTGATTTTTGCCATTGAAAAACATGTTTTTCATATACCAGAAATGTTTGAAGCTACTGACTGAATGAAAGGAGCTGGCATCTCACTCTCTTTGAATCTTCTTTATCATGCTAGGATTAGCAGGAAAAAGCAAAAAATTTCAGAATTGCACCTTGCAATGTGGAGATATTACTGTTTGTGCATTTACAATATTCATTGATTTTTGCCATTGAAAAACATGTTTTTCATATACCAGAAATGTTTGAAGCTACTGACTGAATGAAAGGAGCTGGCATCTCACTCTCTTTGAATCTTCTTTATCATGCTAGGATTAGCAGGAAAAAGCAAAAAATTTCAGAATTGCACCTTGCAATGTGGAGATATTACTGTTTGTGCATTTACAATATTCATTGATTTTTACCATTGAAAAACATGTTTTTCATATACCAGAAATGTTTGAAGCTACTGACTGAATGAAAGGAGCTGGCATCTCACTCTCTTTGAATCTTCTTTATCATGCTAGGATTAACAGGAAAAAGCAAAAAATTTCAGAATTGCACCTTGCAATGTGGAGATATTACTGTTTGTGCATTTACAATATTCATTGATTTTTGCCATTGAAAAACATGTTTTTCATATACCAGAAATGTTTTAAGCTACTGACTGAATGAAAGGAGCTGGCATCTCACTCTCTTTGAATCTTCTTTATCATGCTAGGATTAACAGGAAAAAGCTAAAAATTTCAGAATTGCACCGTGCAATGTGGAGATATTACTGTTTGTGCATTTACAATATTCATTGATTTTTGCCATTGAAAAACATGTTTTTCATATACCAGAAATGTTTGAAGCTAATGACTGAATGAAAGGAGCTGGCATCTCACTCTCTTTGAATCTTCTTTATCATGCTAGGATTAACAGGAAAAAGCTAAAAATTTCAGAATTGCACCGTGCAATGTGGAGATATTACTGTTTGTGCATTTACAATATTCATTGATTTTTGCCATTGAAAAACATGTTTTTCATATACCAGAAATGTTTGAAGCTACTGACTGAATGAAAGGAGCTGGCATCTCACTCTCTTTGAATCTTCTTTATCATGCTAGGATTAACAGGACAAAGCTAAAAATTTCAGAATTGCACCGTGCAATGTGGAGATATTACTGTTTGTGCATTTACAATATTCATTGATTTTTGCCATTGAAAAACATGTTTTTCATATACCAGAAATGTTTGAAGCTACTGACTGAATGAAAGGAGCTGGCATCTCACTCTCTTTGAATCTTCTTTATCATGCTAGGATTAGCAGGAAAAAGCAAAAAATTTCAGAATTGCACCTTGCAATGTGGAGATATTACTGTTTGTGCATTTACAATATTCATTGATTTTTGCCATTGAAAAACATGTTTTTCATATACCAGAAATGTTTGAAGCTACTGACTGAATGAAAGGAGCTGGCATCTCACTCTCTTTGAATCTTCTTTATCATGCTAGGATTAGCAGGAAAAAGCAAAAAATTTCAGAATTGCACCTTGCAATGTGGAGATATTACTGTTTGTGCATTTACAATATTCATTGATTTTTGCCATTGAAAAACATGTTTTTCATATACCAGAAATGTTTGAAGCTACTGACTGAATGAAAGGAGCTGGCATCTCACTCTCTTTGAATCTTCTTTATCATGCTAGGATTAACAGGAAAAAGCTAAAAATTTCATTATTGCACCGTGCAATGTGGAGATATTACTGTTTGTGCATTTACAATATTCATTGATTTTTGCCATTGAAAAACATGTTTTTCATATACCAGAAATGTTTGAAGCTACTGACTGAATGAAAGGAGCTGGCATCTCACTCTCTTTGAATCTTCTTTATCATGCTAGGATTAGCAGGAAAAAGCAAAAAATTTCAGAATTGCACCTTGCAATGTGGAGATATTACTGTTTGTGCATTTACAATATTCATTGATTTTTGCCATTGAAAAACATGTTTTTCATATACCAGAAATGTTTGAAGCTACTGACTGAATGAAAGGAGCTGGCATCTCACTCTCTTTGAATCTTCTTTATCATGCTAGGATTAACAGGAAAAAGCTAAAAATTTCAGAATTGCACCGTGCAATGTGGAGATATTACTGTTTGTGCATTTACAATATTCATTGATTTTTGCCATTGAAAAACATGTTTTTCATATACCAGAAATGTTTGAAGCTACTGACTGAATGAAAGGAGCTGGCATCTCACTCTCTTTGAATCTTCTTTATCATGCTAGGATTAGCAGGAAAAAGCAAAAAATTTCAGAATTGCACCTTGCAATGTGGAGATATTACTGTTTGTGCATTTACAATATTCATTGATTTTTGCCATTGAAAAACATGTTTTTCATATACCAGAAATGTTTGAAGCTACTGACTGAATGAAAGGAGCTGGCATCTCACTCTCTTTGAATCTTCTTTATCATGCTAGGATTAACAGGAAAAAGCAAAAAATTTCAGAATTGCACCTTGCAATGTGGAGATATTACTGTTTGTGCATTTACAATATTCATTGATTTTTGCCATTGAAAAACATGTTTTTCATATACCAGAAATGTTTGAAGCTACTGACTGAATGAAAGGAGCTGGCATCTCACTATCTTTGAATCTTCTTTATCATGCTAGGATTAACAGGAAAAAGCTAAAAATTTCAGAATTGCACCGTGCAATGTGGAGATATTACTGTTTGTGCATTTACAATATTCATTGATTTTTGCCATTGAAAAACATGTTTTTCATATACCAGAAATGTTTGAAGCTACTGACTGAATGAAAGGAGCTGGCATCTCACTCTCTTTGAATCTTCTTTATCATGCTAGGATTAGCAGGAAAAAGCAAAAAATTTCAGAATTGCACCTTGCAATGTGGAGATATTACTGTTTGTGCATTTACAATATTCATTGATTTTTGCCATTGAAAAACATGTTTTTCATATACCAGAAATGTTTGAAGCTACTGACTGAATGAAAGGAGCTGGCATCTCACTCTCTTTGAATCTTCTTTATCATGCTAGGATTAACAGGAAAAAGCTAAAAATTTCAGAATTGCACCGTGCAATGTGGAGATATTACTGTTTGTGCATTTACAATATTCATTGATTTTTGCCATTGAAAAACATGTTTTTCATATACCAGAAATGTTTGAAGCTACTGACTGAATGAAAGGAGCTGGCATCTCACTCTCTTTGAATCTTCTTTATCATGCTAGGATTAGCAGGAAAAAGCAAAAAATTTCAGAATTGCACCTTGCAATGTGGAGATATTACTGTTTGTGCATTTACAATATTCATTGATTTTTGCCATTGAAAAACATGTTTTTCATATACCAGAAATGTTTGAAGCTACTGACTGAATGAAAGGAGCTGGCATCTCACTCTCTTTGAATCTTCTTTATCATGCTAGGATTAACAGGAAAAAGCAAAAAATTTCAGAATTGCACCTTGCAATGTGGAGATATTACTGTTTGTGCATTTACAATATTCATTGATTTTTGCCATTGAAAAACATGTTTTTCATATACCAGAAATGTTTGAAGCTACTGACTGAATGAAAGGAGCTGGCATCTCACTCTTTGAATCTTCTTTATCATGCTAGGATTAACAGGAAAAAGCTAAAAATTTCAGAATTGCACCGTGCAATGTGGAGATATTACTGTTTGTGCATTTACAATATTCATTGATTTTTGCCATTGAAAAACATGTTTTTCATATACCAGAAATGTTTGAAGCTAATGACTGAATGAAAGGAGCTGGCATCTCACTCTCTTTGAATCTTCTTTATCATGCTAGGATTAACAGGAAAAAGCTAAAAATTTCAGAATTGCACCGTGCAATGTGGAGATATTACTGTTTGTGCATTTACAATATTCATTGATTTTTGCCATTGAAAAACATGTTTTTCATATACCAGAAATGTTTGAAGCTACTGACTGAATGAAAGGAGCTGGCATCTCACTCTCTTTGAATCTTCTTTATCATGCTAGGATTAACAGGACAAAGCTAAAAATTTCAGAATTGCACCGTGCAATGTGGAGATATTACTGTTTGTGCATTTACAATATTCATTGATTTTTGCCATTGAAAAACATGTTTTTCATATACCAGAAATGTTTGAAGCTACTGACTGAATGAAAGGAGCTGGCATCTCACTCTCTTTGAATCTTCTTTATCATGCTAGGATTAGCAGGAAAAAGCAAAAAATTTCAGAATTGCACCTTGCAATGTGGAGATATTACTGTTTGTGCATTTACAATATTCATTGATTTTTGCCATTGAAAAACATGTTTTTCATATACCAGAAATGTTTGAAGCTACTGACTGAATGAAAGGAGCTGGCATCTCACTCTCTTTGAATCTTCTTTATCATGCTAGGATTAGCAGGAAAAAGCAAAAAATTTCAGAATTGCACCTTGCAATGTGGAGATATTACTGTTTGTGCATTTACAATATTCATTGATTTTTGCCATTGAAAAACATGTTTTTCATATACCAGAAATGTTTGAAGCTACTGACTGAATGAAAGGAGCTGGCATCTCACTCTCTTTGAATCTTCTTTATCATGCTAGGATTAACAGGAAAAAGCAAAAAATTTCAGAATTGCACCTTGCAATGTGGAGATATTACTGTTTGTGCATTTACAATATTCATTGATTTTTGCCATTGAAAAACATGTTTTTCATATACCAGAAATGTTTGAAGCTACTGACTGAATGAAAGGAGCTGGCATCTCACTCTCTTTGAATCTTCTTTATCATGCTAGGATTAGCAGGAAAAAGCAAAAAATTTCAGAATTGCACCTTGCAATGTGGAGATATTACTGTTTGTGCATTTACAATATTCATTGATTTTTGCCATTGAAAAACATTTTTTTCATATACCAGAAATGTTTGAAGCTACTGACTGAATGAAAGGAGCTGGCATCTCACTCTCTTTGAATCTTCTTTATCATGCTAGGATTAACAGGAAAAAGCTAAAAATTTCAGAATTGCACCGTGCAATGTGGAGATATTACTGTTTGTGCATTTACAATATTCATTGATTTTTGCCATTGAAAAACGTTTTTCATATACCAGAAATGTTTGAAGCTACTGACTGAATGAAAGGAGCTGGCATCTCACTCTCTTTGAATCTTCTTTATCATGCTAGGATTAGCAGGAAAAAGCAAAAAATTTCAGAATTGCACCTTGCAATGTGGAGATATTACTGTTTGTGCATTTACAATATTCATTGATTTTTGCCATTGAAAAACATGTTTTTCATATACCAGAAATGTTTGAAGCTACTGACTGAATGAAAGGAGCTGGCATCTCACTCTCTTTGAATCTTCTTTATCATGCTAGGATTAACAGGAAAAAGCAAAAAATTTCAGAATTGCACCTTGCAATGTGGAGATATTACTGTTTGTGCATTTACAATATTCATTGATTTTTGCCATTGAAAAACATGTTTTTCATATACCAGAAATGTTTGAAGCTACTGACTGAATGAAAGGAGCTGGCATCTCACTCTCTTTGAATGTTCTTTATCATGCTAGGATTAACAGGAAAAAGCTAAAAATTTCAGAATTGCACCGTGCAATGTGGAGATATTACTGTTTGTGCATTTACAATATTCATTGATTTTTGCCATTGAAAAACATGTTTTTCATATACCAGAAATGTTTGAAGCTACTGACTGAATGAAAGGAGCTGGCATCTCACTCTCTTTGAATCTTCTTTATCATGCTAGGATTAACAGGAAAAAGCAAAAAATTTCAGAATTGCACCTTGCAATGTGGAGATATTACTGTTTGTGCATTTACAATATTCATTGATTTTTGCCATTGAAAAACATGTTTTTCATATACCAGAAATGTTTGAAGCTACTGACTGAATGAAAGGAGCTGGCATCTCACTCTCTTTGAATCTTCTTTATCATGCTAGGATTAACAGGAAAAAGCTAAAAATTTCAGAATTGCACCGTGCAATGTGGAGATATTACTGTTTGTGCATTTACAATATTCATTGATTTTCGCCATTGAAAAACATGTTTTTCATATACCAGAAATGTTTGAAGCTTCTGACTGAATGAAAGGAGCTGGCATCTCACTCTCTTTGAATCTTCTTTATCATGCTAGGATTAGCAGGAAAAAGCAAAAAAATTCAGAATTGCACCTTGCAATGTGGAGATATTACTGTTTGTGCATTTACAATATTCATTGATTTTTGCCATTGAAAAACATGTTTTTCATATACCAGAAATGTTTGAAGCTACTGACTGAATGAAAGGAGCTGGCATCTCACTCTCTTTGAATCTTCTTTATCATGCTAGGATTAACAGGAAAAAGCTAAAAATTTCAGAATTGCACCGTGCAATGTGGAGATATTACTGTTTGTGCATTTACAATATTCATTGATTTTTGCCATTGAAAAACATGTTTTTCATATACCAGAAATGTTTGAAGCTACTGACTGAATGAAAGGAGCTGGCATCTCACTCTCTTTGAATCTTCTTTATCATGCTAGGATTAGCAGGAAAAAGCAAAAAATTTCAGAATTGCACCTTGCAATGTGGAGATATTACTGTTTGTGCATTTACAATATTCATTGATTTTTGCCATTGAAAAACATGTTTTTCATATACCAGAAATGTTTGAAGCTACTGACTGAATGAAAGGAGCTGGCATCTCACTCTCTTTGAATCTTCTTTATCATGCTAGGATTAACAGGAAAAAGCAAAAAATTTCAGAATTGCACCTTGCAATGTGGAGATATTACTGTTTGTGCATTTACAATATTCATTGATTTTTGCCATTGAAAAACATGTTTTTCATATACCAGAAATGTTTGAAGCTACTGACTGAATGAAAGGAGCTGGCATCTCACTCTCTTTGAATCTTCTTTATCATGCTAGGATTAACAGGAAAAAGCTAAAAATTTCAGAATTGCACCGTGCAATGTGGAGATATTACTGTTTGTGCATTTACAATATTCATTGATTTTTGCCATTGAAAAACATGTTTTTCATATACCAGAAATGTTTGAAGCTACTGACTGAATGAAAGGAGCTGGCATCTCACTCTCTTTGAATCTTCTTTATCATGCTAGGATTAACAGGAAAAAGCAAAAAATTTCAGAATTGCACCTTGCAATGTGGAGATATTACTGTTTGTGCATTTACAATACTCATTGATTTTTGCCATTGAAAAACATGTTTTTCATATACCAGAAATGTTTGAAGCTACTGACTGAATGAAAGGAGCTGGCATCTCACTCTCTTTGAATCTTCTTTATCATGCTAGGATTAACAGGAAAAAGCTAAAAATTTCAGAATTGCACCGTGCAATGTGGAGATATTACTGTTTGTGCATTTACAATATTCATTGATTTTTGCCATTGAAAAACATGTTTTTCATATACCAGAAATGTTTGAAGCTTCTGACTGAATGAAAGGAGCTGGCATCTCACTCTCTTTGAATCTTCTTTATCATGCTAGGATTAGCAGGAAAAAGCAAAAAAATTCAGAATTGCACCTTGCAATGTGGAGATATTACTGTTTGTGCATTTACAATATTCATTGATTTTTGCCATTGAAAAACATGTTTTTCATATACCAGAAATGTTTGAAGCTACTGACTGAATGAAAGGAGCTGGCATCTCACTCTCTTTGAATCTTCTTTATCATGCTAGGATTAACAGGAAAAAGCTAAAAATTTCAGAATTGCACCGTGCAATGTGGAGATATTACTGTTTGTGCATTTACAATATTCATTGATTTTTGCCATTGAAAAACATGTTTTTCATATACCAGAAATGTTTGAAGCTACTGACTGAATGAAAGGAGCTGGCATCTCACTCTCTTTGAATCTTCTTTATCATGCTAGGATTAGCAGGAAAAAGCAAAAAATTTCAGAATTGCACCTTGCAATGTGGAGATATTACTGTTTGTGCATTTACAATATTCATTGATTTTTGCCATTGAAAAACATGTTTTTCATATACCAGAAATGTTTGAAGCTACTGACTGAATGAAAGGAGCTGGCATCTCACTCTCTTTGAATCTTCTTTATCATGCTAGGATTAACAGGAAAAAGCTAAAAATTTCAGAATTGCACCGTGCAATGTGGAGATATTACTGTTTGTGCATTTACAATATTCATTGATTTTTGCCATTGAAAAACATGTTTTTCATATACCAGAAATGTTTGAAGCTACTGACTGAATGAAAGGAGCTGGCATCTCACTCTCTTTGAATCTTCTTTATCATGCTAGGATTAGCAGGAAAAAGCAAAAAATTTCAGAATTGCACCTTGCAATGTGGAGATATTACTGTTTGTGCATTTACAATATTCATTGATTTTTGCCATTGAAAAACATGTTTTTCATATACCAGAAATGTTTGAAGCTACTGACTGAATGAAAGGAGCTGGCATCTCACTCTCTTTGAATATTCTTTATCATGCTAGGATTAACAGGAAAAAGCTAAAAATTTCAGAATTGCACCGTGCAATGTGGAGATATTACTGTTTGTGCATTTACAATATTCATTGATTTTTGCCATTGAAAAACATGTTTTTCATATACCAGAAATGTTTGAAGCTACTGACTGAATGAAAGGAGCTGGCATCTCACTCTCTTTGAATCTTCTTTATCATGCTAGGATTAACAGGAAAAAGCTAAAAATTTCAGAATTGCACCGTGCAATGTGGAGATATTACTGTTTGTGCATTTACAATATTCATTGATTTTTGCCATTGAAAAACATGTTTTTCATATACCAGAAATGTTTGAAGCTACTGACTGAATGAAAGGAGCTGGCATCTCACTCTCTTTGAATCTTTATCATGCTAGGATTAACAGGAAAAAGCTAAAAATTTCAGAATTGCACCGTGCAATGTGGAGATATTACTGTTTGTGCATTTACAATATTCATTGATTTTTGCCATTAAAAAACATGTTTTTCATATACCAGAAATGTTTGAAGCTACTGACTGAATGAAAGGAGCTGGCATCTCACTCTCTTTGAATCTTCTTTATCATGCTAGGATTAGCAGGAAAAAGCAAAAAATTTCTAATTGCACCTTGCAATGTGGAGATATTACTGTTTGTGCATTTACAATATTCATTGATTTTTGCCATTGAAAAACATGTTTTTCATATACCAGAAATGTTTGAAGCTACTGACTGAATGAAAGGAGCTGGCATCTCACTCTCTTTGAATCTTCTTTATCATGCTAGGATTAACAGGAAAAAGCTAAAAATTTCAGAATTGCACCGTGCAATGTGGAGATATTACTGTTTGTGCATTTACAATATTCATTGATTTTTGCCATTGAAAAACATGTTTTTCATATACCAGAAATGTTTGAAGCTACTGACTGAATGAAAGGAGCTGGCATCTCACTCTCTTTGAATCTTCTTTATCATGCTAGGATTAACAGGAAAAAGCAAAAAATTTCAGAATTGCACCTTGCAATGTGGAGATATTACTGTTTGTGCATTTACAATATTCATTGATTTTTGCCATTGAAAAACGTCCAGAAATGTTTGAAGCTACTGACTGAATGAAAGGAGCTGGCATCTCACTCTCTTTGAATCTTCTTTATCATGCTAGGATTAACAGGAAAAAGCAAAAAATTTCAGAATTGCACCTTGCAATGTGGAGATATTACTGTTTGTGCATTTACAATATTCATTGATTTTTGCCATTGAAAAACATGTTTTTCATATACCAGAAATGTTTGAAGCTACTGACTGAATGAAAGGAGCTGGCATCTCACTCTCTTTGAATCTTCTTTATCATGCTAGGATTAACAGGAAAAAGCAAAAAATTTCAGAATTGCACCTTGCAATGTGGAGATATTACTGTTTGTGCATTTACAATACTCATTGATTTTTGCCATTGAAAAACATGTTTTTCATATACCAGAAATGTTTGAAGCTACTGACTGAATGAAAGGAGCTGGCATCTCACTCTCTTTGAATCTTCTTTATCATGCTAGGATTAACAGGAAAAAGCTAAAAATTTCAGAATTGCACCGTGCAATGTGGAGATATTACTGTTTGTGCATTTACAATATTCATTGATTTTTGCCATTGAAAAACATGTTTTTCAAATACCAGAAATGTTTGAAGCTTCTGACTGAATGAAAGGAGCTGGCATCTCACTCTCTTTGAATCTTCTTTATCATGCTAGGATTAGCAGGAAAAAGCAAAAAAATTCAGAATTGCACCTTGCAATGTGGAGATATTACTGTTTGTGCATTTACAATATTCATTGATTTTTGCCATTGAAAAACATGTTTTTCATATACCAGAAATGTTTGAAGCTACTGACTGAATGAAAGGAGCTGGCATCTCACTCTCTTTGAATCTTCTTTATCATGCTAGGATTAACAGGAAAAAGCTAAAAATTTCAGAATTGCACCGTGCAATGTGGAGATATTACTGTTTGTGCATTTACAATATTCATTGATTTTTGCCATTGAAAAACATGTTTTTCATATACCAGAAATGTTTGAAGCTACTGACTGAATGAAAGGAGCTGGCATCTCACTCTCTTTGAATCTTCTTTATCATGCTAGGATTAGCAGGAAAAAGCAAAAAATTTCAGAATTGCACCTTGCAATGTGGAGATATTACTGTTTGTGCATTTACAATATTCATTGATTTTTGCCATTGAAAAACATGTTTTTCATATACCAGAAATGTTTGAAGCTACTGACTGAATGAAAGGAGCTGGCATCTCACTCTCTTTGAATCTTCTTTATCATGCTAGGATTAACAGGAAAAAGCTAAAAATTTCAGAATTGCACCGTGCAATGTGGAGATATTACTGTTTGTGCATTTACAATATTCATTGATTTTTGCCATTGAAAAACATGTTTTTCATATACCAGAAATGTTTGAAGCTACTGACTGAATGAAAGGAGCTGGCATCTCACTCTCTTTGAATCTTCTTTATCATGCTAGGATTAGCAGGAAAAAGCAAAAAATTTCAGAATTGCACCTTGCAATGTGGAGATATTACTGTTTGTGCATTTACAATATTCATTGATTTTTGCCATTGAAAAACATGTTTTTCATATACCAGAAATGTTTGAAGCTACTGACTGAATGAAAGGAGCTGGCATCTCACTCTCTTTGAATCTTCTTTATCATGCTAGGATTAACAGGAAAAAGCTAAAAATTTCAGAATTGCACCGTGCAATGTGGAGATATTACTGTTTGTGCATTTACAATATTCATTGATTTTTGCCATTGAAAAACATGTTTTTCATATACCAGAAATGTTTGAAGCTACTGACTGAATGAAAGGAGCTGGCATCTCACTCTCTTTGAATCTTCTTTATCATGCTAGGATTAGCAGGAAAAAGCAAAAAATTTCAGAATTGCACCTTGCAATGTGGAGATATTACTGTTTGTGCATTTACAATATTCATTGATTTTTGCCATTGAAAAACATGTTTTTCATATACCAGAAATGTTTGAAGCTACTGACTGAATGAAAGGAGCTGGCATCTCACTCTCTTTGAATCTTCTTTATCATGCTAGGATTAACAGGAAAAAGCAAAAAATTTCAGAATTGCACCTTGCAATGTGGAGATATTACTGTTTGTGCATTTACAATATTCATTGATTTTTGCCATTGAAAAACATGTTTTTCATATACCAGAAATGTTTGAAGCTACTGACTGAATGAAAGGAGCTGGCATCTCACTCTCTTTGAATCTTCTTTATCATGCTAGGATTAACAGGAAAAAGCTAAAAATTTCAGAATTGCACCGTGCAATGTGGAGATATTACTGTTTGTGCATTTACAATATTCATTGATTTTTGCCATTGAAAAACATGTTTTTCATATACCAGAAATGTTTCAAGCTACTGACTGAATGAAAGGAGCTGGCATCTCACTCTCTTTGAATCTTCTTTATCATGCTAGGATTAGCAGGAAAAAGCAAAAAATTTCAGAATTGCACCTTGCAATGTGGAGATATTACTGTTTGTGCATTTACAATATTCATTGATTTTTGCCATTGAAAAACATGTTTTTCATATACCAGAAATGTTTGAAGCTACTGACTGAATGAAAGGAGCTGGCATCTCACTCTCTTTGAATCTTCTTTATCATGCTAGGATTAACAGGAAAAAGCTAAAAATTTCAGAATTGCACCGTGCAATGTGGAGATATTACTGTTTGTGCATTTACAATATTCATTGATTTTTGCCATTGAAAAACATGTTTTTCATATACCAGAAATGTTTGAAGCTACTGACTGAATGAAAGGAGCTGGCATCTCACTCTCTTTGAATCTTCTTTATCATGCTAGGATTAGCAGGAAAAAGCAAAAAATTTCAGAATTGCACCTTGCAATGTGGAGATATTACTGTTTGTGCATTTACAATATTCATTCATTTTTGCCATTGAAAAACATGTTTTTCATATACCAGAAATGTTTGAAGCTACTGACTGAATGAAAGGAGCTGGCATCTCACTCTCTTTGAATCTTCTTTATCATGCTAGGATTAACAGGAAAAAGCAAAAAATTTCAGAATTGCACCTTGCAATGTGGAGATATTACTGTTTGTGCATTTACAATATTCATTGATTTTTGCCATTGAAAAACATGTTTTTCATATACCAGAAATGTTTGAAGCTACTGACTGAATGAAAGGAGCTGGCATCTCACTCTCTTTGAATCTTCTTTATCATGCTAGGATTAACAGGAAAAAGCTAAAAATTTCAGAATTGCACCGTGCAATGTGGAGATATTACTGTTTGTGCATTTACAATATTCATTGATTTTTGCCATTGAAAAACATGTTTTTCATATACCAGAAATGTTTGAAGCTACTGACTGAATGAAAGGAGCTGGCATCTCACTCTCTTTGAATCTTCTTTATCATGCTAGGATTAACAGGACAAAGCTAAAAATTTCAGAATTGCACCGTGCAATGTGGAGATATTACTGTTTGTGCATTTACAATATTCATTGATTTTTGCCATTGAAAAACATGTTTTTCATATACCAGAAATGTTTGAAGCTACTGACTGAATGAAAGGAGCTGGCATCTCACTCTCTTTGAATCTTCTTTATCATGCTAGGATTAGCAGGAAAAAGCAAAAAATTTCAGAATTGCACCTTGCAATGTGGAGATATTACTGTTTGTGCATTTACAATATTCATTGATTTTTGCCATTGAAAAACATGTTTTTCATATACCAGAAATGTTTGAAGCTACTGACTGAATGAAAGGAGCTGGCATCTCACTCTCTTTGAATCTTCTTTATCATGCTAGGATTAGCAGGAAAAAGCAAAAAATTTCAGAATTGCACCTTGCAATGTGGAGATATTACTGTTTGTGCATTTACAATATTCATTGATTTTTGCCATTGAAAAACATGTTTTTCATATACCAGAAATGTTTGAAGCTACTGACTGAATGAAAGGAGCTGGCATCTCACTCTCTTTGAATCTTCTTTATCATGCTAGGATTAACAGGAAAAAGCTAAAAATTTCATTATTGCACCGTGCAATGTGGAGATATTACTGTTTGTGCATTTACAATATTCATTGATTTTTGCCATTGAAAAACATGTTTTTCATATACCAGAAATGTTTGAAGCTACTGACTGAATGAAAGGAGCTGGCATCTCACTCTCTTTGAATCTTCTTTATCATGCTAGGATTAGCAGGAAAAAGCAAAAAATTTCAGAATTGCACCTTGCAATGTGGAGATATTACTGTTTGTGCATTTACAATATTCATTGATTTTTGCCATTGAAAAACATGTTTTTCATATACCAGAAATGTTTGAAGCTACTGACTGAATGAAAGGAGCTGGCATCTCACTCTCTTTGAATCTTCTTTATCATGCTAGGATTAACAGGAAAAAGCTAAAAATTTCAGAATTGCACCGTGCAATGTGGAGATATTACTGTTTGTGCATTTACAATATTCATTGATTTTTGCCATTGAAAAACATGTTTTTCATATACCAGAAATGTTTGAAGCTACTGACTGAATGAAAGGAGCTGGCATCTCACTCTCTTTGAATCTTCTTTATCATGCTAGGATTAGCAGGAAAAAGCAAAAAATTTCAGAATTGCACCTTGCAATGTGGAGATATTACTGTTTGTGCATTTACAATATTCATTGATTTTTGCCATTGAAAAACATGTTTTTCATATACCAGAAATGTTTGAAGCTACTGACTGAATGAAAGGAGCTGGCATCTCACTCTCTTTGAATCTTCTTTATCATGCTAGGATTAACAGGAAAAAGCAAAAAATTTCAGAATTGCACCTTGCAATGTGGAGATATTACTGTTTGTGCATTTACAATATTCATTGATTTTTGCCATTGAAAAACATGTTTTTCATATACCAGAAATGTTTGAAGCTACTGACTGAATGAAAGGAGCTGGCATCTCACTATCTTTGAATCTTCTTTATCATGCTAGGATTAACAGGAAAAAGCTAAAAATTTCAGAATTGCACCGTGCAATGTGGAGATATTACTGTTTGTGCATTTACAATATTCATTGATTTTTGCCATTGAAAAACATGTTTTTCATATACCAGAAATGTTTGAAGCTACTGACTGAATGAAAGGAGCTGGCATCTCACTCTCTTTGAATCTTCTTTATCATGCTAGGATTAGCAGGAAAAAGCAAAAAATTTCAGAATTGCACCTTGCAATGTGGAGATATTACTGTTTGTGCATTTACAATATTCATTGATTTTTGCCATTGAAAAACATGTTTTTCATATACCAGAAATGTTTGAAGCTACTGACTGAATGAAAGGAGCTGGCATCTCACTCTCTTTGAATCTTCTTTATCATGCTAGGATTAACAGGAAAAAGCTAAAAATTTCAGAATTGCACCGTGCAATGTGGAGATATTACTGTTTGTGCATTTACAATATTCATTGATTTTTGCCATTGAAAAACATGTTTTTCATATACCAGAAATGTTTGAAGCTACTGACTGAATGAAAGGAGCTGGCATCTCACTCTCTTTGAATCTTCTTTATCATGCTAGGATTAGCAGGAAAAAGCAAAAAATTTCAGAATTGCACCTTGCAATGTGGAGATATTACTGTTTGTGCATTTACAATATTCATTGATTTTTGCCATTGAAAAACATGTTTTTCATATACCAGAAATGTTTGAAGCTACTGACTGAATGAAAGGAGCTGGCATCTCACTCTCTTTGAATCTTCTTTATCATGCTAGGATTAACAGGAAAAAGCAAAAAATTTCAGAATTGCACCTTGCAATGTGGAGATATTACTGTTTGTGCATTTACAATATTCATTGATTTTTGCCATTGAAAAACATGTTTTTCATATACCAGAAATGTTTGAAGCTACTGACTGAATGAAAGGAGCTGGCATCTCACTCTTTGAATCTTCTTTATCATGCTAGGATTAACAGGAAAAAGCTAAAAATTTCAGAATTGCACCGTGCAATGTGGAGATATTACTGTTTGTGCATTTACAATATTCATTGATTTTTGCCATTGAAAAACATGTTTTTCATATACCAGAAATGTTTGAAGCTAATGACTGAATGAAAGGAGCTGGCATCTCACTCTCTTTGAATCTTCTTTATCATGCTAGGATTAACAGGAAAAAGCTAAAAATTTCAGAATTGCACCGTGCAATGTGGAGATATTACTGTTTGTGCATTTACAATATTCATTGATTTTTGCCATTGAAAAACATGTTTTTCATATACCAGAAATGTTTGAAGCTACTGACTGAATGAAAGGAGCTGGCATCTCACTCTCTTTGAATCTTCTTTATCATGCTAGGATTAACAGGACAAAGCTAAAAATTTCAGAATTGCACCGTGCAATGTGGAGATATTACTGTTTGTGCATTTACAATATTCATTGATTTTTGCCATTGAAAAACATGTTTTTCATATACCAGAAATGTTTGAAGCTACTGACTGAATGAAAGGAGCTGGCATCTCACTCTCTTTGAATCTTCTTTATCATGCTAGGATTAGCAGGAAAAAGCAAAAAATTTCAGAATTGCACCTTGCAATGTGGAGATATTACTGTTTGTGCATTTACAATATTCATTGATTTTTGCCATTGAAAAACATGTTTTTCATATACCAGAAATGTTTGAAGCTACTGACTGAATGAAAGGAGCTGGCATCTCACTCTCTTTGAATCTTCTTTATCATGCTAGGATTAGCAGGAAAAAGCAAAAAATTTCAGAATTGCACCTTGCAATGTGGAGATATTACTGTTTGTGCATTTACAATATTCATTGATTTTTGCCATTGAAAAACATGTTTTTCATATACCAGAAATGTTTGAAGCTACTGACTGAATGAAAGGAGCTGGCATCTCACTCTTTGAATCTTCTTTATCATGCTAGGATTAACAGGAAAAAGCTAAAAATTTCAGAATTGCACCGTGCAATGTGGAGATATTACTGTTTGTGCATTTACAATATTCATTGATTTTTGCCATTGAAAAACATGTTTTTCATATACCAGAAATGTTTGAAGCTAATGACTGAATGAAAGGAGCTGGCATCTCACTCTCTTTGAATCTTCTTTATCATGCTAGGATTAACAGGAAAAAGCTAAAAATTTCAGAATTGCACCGTGCAATGTGGAGATATTACTGTTTGTGCATTTACAATATTCATTGATTTTTGCCATTGAAAAACATGTTTTTCATATACCAGAAATGTTTGAAGCTACTGACTGAATGAAAGGAGCTGGCATCTCACTCTCTTTGAATCTTCTTTATCATGCTAGGATTAACAGGACAAAGCTAAAAATTTCAGAATTGCACCGTGCAATGTGGAGATATTACTGTTTGTGCATTTACAATATTCATTGATTTTTGCCATTGAAAAACATGTTTTTCATATACCAGAAATGTTTGAAGCTACTGACTGAATGAAAGGAGCTGGCATCTCACTCTCTTTGAATCTTCTTTATCATGCTAGGATTAGCAGGAAAAAGCAAAAAATTTCAGAATTGCACCTTGCAATGTGGAGATATTACTGTTTGTGCATTTACAATATTCATTGATTTTTGCCATTGAAAAACATGTTTTTCATATACCAGAAATGTTTGAAGCTACTGACTGAATGAAAGGAGCTGGCATCTCACTCTCTTTGAATCTTCTTTATCATGCTAGGATTAGCAGGAAAAAGCAAAAAATTTCAGAATTGCACCTTGCAATGTGGAGATATTACTGTTTGTGCATTTACAATATTCATTGATTTTTGCCATTGAAAAACATGTTTTTCATATACCAGAAATGTTTGAAGCTACTGACTGAATGAAAGGAGCTGGCATCTCACTCTCTTTGAATCTTCTTTATCATGCTAGGATTAACAGGAAAAAGCAAAAAATTTCAGAATTGCACCTTGCAATGTGGAGATATTACTGTTTGTGCATTTACAATATTCATTGATTTTTGCCATTGAAAAACATGTTTTTCATATACCAGAAATGTTTGAAGCTACTGACTGAATGAAAGGAGCTGGCATCTCACTCTCTTTGAATCTTCTTTATCATGCTAGGATTAGCAGGAAAAAGCAAAAAATTTCAGAATTGCACCTTGCAATGTGGAGATATTACTGTTTGTGCATTTACAATATTCATTGATTTTTGCCATTGAAAAACATTTTTTTCATATACCAGAAATGTTTGAAGCTACTGACTGAATGAAAGGAGCTGGCATCTCACGCTCTTTGAATCTTCTTTATCATGCTAGGATTAACAGGAAAAAGCTAAAAATTTCAGAATTGCACCGTGCAATGTGGAGATATTACTGTTTGTGCATTTACAATATTCATTGATTTTTGCCATTGAAAAACGTTTTTCATATACCAGAAATGTTTGAAGCTACTGACTGAATGAAAGGAGCTGGCATCTCACTCTCTTTGAATCTTCTTTATCATGCTAGGATTAGCAGGAAAAAGCAAAAAATTTCAGAATTGCACCTTGCAATGTGGAGATATTACTGTTTGTGCATTTACAATATTCATTGATTTTTGCCATTGAAAAACATGTTTTTCATATACCAGAAATGTTTGAAGCTACTGACTGAATGAAAGGAGCTGGCATCTCACTCTCTTTGAATCTTCTTTATCATGCTAGGATTAACAGGAAAAAGCAAAAAATTTCAGAATTGCACCTTGCAATGTGGAGATATTACTGTTTGTGCATTTACAATATTCATTGATTTTTGCCATTGAAAAACATGTTTTTCATATACCAGAAATGTTTGAAGCTACTGACTGAATGAAAGGAGCTGGCATCTCACTCTCTTTGAATCTTCTTTATCATGCTAGGATTAACAGGAAAAAGCTAAAAATTTCAGAATTGCACCGTGCAATGTGGAGATATTACTGTTTGTGCATTTACAATATTCATTGATTTTTGCCATTGAAAAACATGTTTTTCATATACCAGAAATGTTTGAAGCTACTGACTGAATGAAAGGAGCTGGCATCTCACTCTCTTTGAATCTTCTTTATCATGCTAGGATTAACAGGAAAAAGCAAAAAATTTCAGAATTGCACCTTGCAATGTGGAGATATTACTGTTTGTGCATTTACAATATTCATTGATTTTTGCCATTGAAAAACATGTTTTTCATATACCAGAAATGTTTGAAGCTACTGACTGAATGAAAGGAGCTGGCATCTCACTCTCTTTGAATCTTCTTTATCATGCTAGGATTAACAGGAAAAAGCTAAAAATTTCAGAATTGCACCTTGCAATGTGGAGATATTACTGTTTGTGCATTTACAATATTCATTGATTTTCGCCATTGAAAAACATGTTTTTCATATACCAGAAATGTTTGAAGCTTCTGACTGAATGAAAGGAGCTGGCATCTCACTCTCTTTGAATCTTCTTTATCATGCTAGGATTAGCAGGAAAAAGCAAAAAAATTCAGAATTGCACCTTGCAATGTGGAGATATTACTGTTTGTGCATTTACAATATTCATTGATTTTTGCCATTGAAAAACATGTTTTTCATATACCAGAAATGTTTGAAGCTACTGACTGAATGAAAGGAGCTGGCATCTCACTCTCTTTGAATCTTCTTTATCATGCTAGGATTAACAGGAAAAAGCTAAAAATTTCAGAATTGCACCGTGCAATGTGGAGATATTACTGTTTGTGCATTTACAATATTCATTGATTTTTGCCATTGAAAAACATGTTTTTCATATACCAGAAATGTTTGAAGCTACTGACTGAATGAAAGGAGCTGGCATCTCACTCTCTTTGAATCTTCTTTATCATGCTAGGATTAGCAGGAAAAAGCAAAAAATTTCAGAATTGCACCTTGCAATGTGGAGATATTACTGTTTGTGCATTTACAATATTCATTGATTTTTGCCATTGAAAAACATGTTTTTCATATACCAGAAATGTTTGAAGCTACTGACTGAATGAAAGGAGCTGGCATCTCACTCTCTTTGAATCTTCTTTATCATGCTAGGATTAACAGGAAAAAGCAAAAAATTTCAGAATTGCACCTTGCAATGTGGAGATATTACTGTTTGTGCATTTACAATATTCATTGATTTTTGCCATTGAAAAACATGTTTTTCATATACCAGAAATGTTTGAAGCTACTGACTGAATGAAAGGAGCTGGCATCTCACTCTCTTTGAATCTTCTTTATCATGCTAGGATTAACAGGAAAAAGCTAAAAATTTCAGAATTGCACCGTGCAATGTGGAGATATTACTGTTTGTGCATTTACAATATTCATTGATTTTTGCCATTGAAAAACATGTTTTTCATATACCAGAAATGTTTGAAGCTACTGACTGAATGAAAGGAGCTGGCATCTCACTCTCTTTGAATCTTCTTTATCATGCTAGGATTAACAGGAAAAAGCAAAAAATTTCAGAATTGCACCTTGCAATGTGGAGATATTACTGTTTGTGCATTTACAATACTCATTGATTTTTGCCATTGAAAAACATGTTTTTCATATACCAGAAATGTTTGAAGCTACTGACTGAATGAAAGGAGCTGGCATCTCACTCTCTTTGAATCTTCTTTATCATGCTAGGATTAACAGGAAAAAGCTAAAAATTTCAGAATTGCACCGTGCAATGTGGAGATATTACTGTTTGTGCATTTACAATATTCATTGATTTTTGCCATTGAAAAACATGTTTTTCATATACCAGAAATGTTTGAAGCTTCTGACTGAATGAAAGGAGCTGGCATCTCACTCTCTTTGAATCTTCTTTATCATGCTAGGATTAGCAGGAAAAAGCAAAAAAATTCAGAATTGCACCTTGCAATGTGGAGATATTACTGTTTGTGCATTTACAATATTCATTGATTTTTGCCATTGAAAAACATGTTTTTCATATACCAGAAATGTTTGAAGCTACTGACTGAATGAAAGGAGCTGGCATCTCACTCTCTTTGAATCTTCTTTATCATGCTAGGATTAACAGGAAAAAGCTAAAAATTTCAGAATTGCACCGTGCAATGTGGAGATATTACTGTTTGTGCATTTACAATATTCATTGATTTTTGCCATTGAAAAACATGTTTTTCATATACCAGAAATGTTTGAAGCTACTGACTGAATGAAAGGAGCTGGCATCTCACTCTCTTTGAATCTTCTTTATCATGCTAGGATTAGCAGGAAAAAGCAAAAAATTTCAGAATTGCACCTTGCAATGTGGAGATATTACTGTTTGTGCATTTACAATATTCATTGATTTTTGCCATTGAAAAACATGTTTTTCATATACCAGAAATGTTTGAAGCTACTGACTGAATGAAAGGAGCTGGCATCTCACTCTCTTTGAATCTTCTTTATCATGCTAGGATTAACAGGAAAAAGCTAAAAATTTCAGAATTGCACCGTGCAATGTGGAGATATTACTGTTTGTGCATTTACAATATTCATTGATTTTTGCCATTGAAAAACATGTTTTTCATATACCAGAAATGTTTGAAGCTACTGACTGAATGAAAGGAGCTGGCATCTCACTCTCTTTGAATCTTCTTTATCATGCTAGGATTAGCAGGAAAAAGCAAAAAATTTCAGAATTGCACCTTGCAATGTGGAGATATTACTGTTTGTGCATTTACAATATTCATTGATTTTTGCCATTGAAAAACATGTTTTTCATATACCAGAAATGTTTGAAGCTACTGACTGAATGAAAGGAGCTGGCATCTCACTCTCTTTGAATATTCTTTATCATGCTAGGATTAACAGGAAAAAGCTAAAAATTTCAGAATTGCACCGTGCAATGTGGAGATATTACTGTTTGTGCATTTACAATATTCATTGATTTTTGCCATTGAAAAACATGTTTTTCATATACCAGAAATGTTTGAAGCTACTGACTGAATGAAAGGAGCTGGCATCTCACTCTCTTTGAATCTTCTTTATCATGCTAGGATTAACAGGAAAAAGCTAAAAATTTCAGAATTGCACCGTGCAATGTGGAGATATTACTGTTTGTGCATTTACAATATTCATTGATTTTTGCCATTGAAAAACATGTTTTTCATATACCAGAAATGTTTGAAGCTACTGACTGAATGAAAGGAGCTGGCATCTCACTCTCTTTGAATCTTTATCATGCTAGGATTAACAGGAAAAAGCTAAAAATTTCAGAATTGCACCGTGCAATGTGGAGATATTACTGTTTGTGCATTTACAATATTCATTGATTTTTGCCATTGAAAAACATGTTTTTCATATACCAGAAATGTTTGAAGCTACTGACTGAATGAAAGGAGCTGGCATCTCACTCTCTTTGAATCTTCTTTATCATGCTAGGATTAACAGGAAAAAGCAAAAAATTTCAGAATTGCACCTTGCAATGTGGAGATATTACTGTTTGTGCATTTACAATATTCATTGATTTTTGCCATTGAAAAACGTCCAGAAATGTTTGAAGCTACTGACTGAATGAAAGGAGCTGGCATCTCACTCTCTTTGAATCTTCTTTATCATGCTAGGATTAACAGGAAAAAGCTAAAAATTTCAGAATTGCATCGTGCAATGTGGAGATATTACTGTTTGTGCATTTACAATATTCATTGATTTTTGCCATTGAAAAACATGTTTTTCATATACCAGAAATGTTTGAAGCTACTGACTGAATGAAAGGAGCTGGCATCTCACTCTCTTTGAATCTTCTTTATCATGCTAGGATTAGCAGGAAAAAGCAAAAAATTTCAGAATTGCACCTTGCAATGTGGAGATATTACTGTTTGTGCATTTACAATATTCATTGATTTTTGCCATTGAAAAACATGTTTTTCATATACCAGAAATGTTTGAAGCTACTGACTGAATGAAAGGAGCTGGCATCTCACTCTCTTTGAATCTTCTTTATCATGCTAGGATTAACAAAAAAAAGCAAAAAATTTCAGAATTGCACCTTGCAATGTGGAGATATTACTGTTTGTGCATTTACAATATTCATTGATTTTTGCCATTGAAAAACATGTTTTTCATATACCAGAAATGTTTGAAGCTACTGACTGAATGAAAGGAGCTGGCATCTCACTCTCTTTGAATCTTCTTTATCATGCTAGGATTAACAGGAAAAAGCAAAAAATTTCAGAATTGCACCTTGCAATGTGGAGATATTACTGTTTGTGCATTTACAATATTCATTGATTTTTGCCATTGAAAAACGTCAAGAAATGTTTGAAGCTACTGACTGAATGAAAGGAGCTGGCATCTCACTCTCTTTGAATCTTATTTATCATGCTAGGATTAACAGGAAAAAGCTAAAAATTTCAGAATTGCACCGTGCAATGTGGAGATATTACTGTTTGTGCATTTACAATATTCATTGATTTTTGCCATTGAAAAACATGTTTTTCATATACCAGAAATGTTTGAAGCTACTGACTGAATGAAAGGAGCTGGCATCTCACTCTCTTTGAATCTTCTTTATCATGCTAGGATTAGCAGGAAAAAGCAAAAAATTTCAGAATTGCACCTTGCAATGTGGAGATATTACTGTTTGTGCATTTACAATATTCATTGATTTTTGCCATTGAAAAACGTCGAGAAATGTTTGAAGCTACTGACTGAATGAAAGGAGCTGGCATCTCACTCTCTTTGAATCTTCTTTATCATGCTAGGATTAGCAGGAAAAAGCAAAAAATTTCCGAATTGCACCTTGCAATGTGGAGATATTACTGTTTGTGCATTTACAATATTCATTGATTTTTGCCATTGAAAAACATGTTTTTCATATACCAGAAATGTTTGAAGCTACTGACTGAATGAAAGGAGCTGGCATCTCACTCTCTTTGAATCTTCTTTATCATGCTAGGATTAGCAGGATAAAGCAAAAAATTTCAGAATTGCACCTTGCAATGTGGAGATATTACTGTTTGTGCATTTACAATATTCATTGATTTTTGCCATTGAAAAACATGTTTTTCATATACCAGAAATGTTTGAAGCTACTGACTGAATGAAAGGAGCTGGCATCTCACTCTCTTTGAATCTTCTTTATCATGCTAGGATTAGCAGGAAAAAGCAAAAAATTTCAGAATTGCACCTTGCAATGTGGAGATATTACTGTTTGTGCATTTACAATATTCATTGATTTTTGCCATTGAAAAACATGTTTTTCATATACCAGAAATGTTTGAAGCTACTGACTGAATGAAAGGAGCTGGCATCTCACTCTCTTTGAATCTTCTTTATCATGCTAGGATTAACAGGAAAAAGCTAAAAATTTCAGAATTGCACCGTGCAATGTGGAGATATTACTGTTTGTGCATTTACAATATTCATTGATTTTTGCCATTGAAAAACATGTTTTTCATATACCAGAAATGTTTGAAGCTACTGACTGAATGAAAGGAGCTGGCATCTCACTCTCTTTGAATCTTCTTTATCATGCTAGGATTAGCAGGAAAAAGCAAAAAATTTCAGAATTGCACCTTGCAATGTGGAGATATTACTGTTTGTGCATTTACAATATTCATTGATTTTTGCCATTGAAAAACATGTTTTTCATATACCAGAAATGTTTGAAGCTACTGACTGAATGAAAGGAGCTGGCATCTCACTCTCTTTGAATCTTCTTTATCATGCTAGGATTAACAGGAAAAAGCAAAAAATTTCAGAATTGCACCTTGCAATGTGGAGATATTACTGTTTGTGCATTTACAATATTCATTGATTTTTGCCATTGAAAAACATGTTTTTCATATACCAGAAATGTTTGAAGCTACTGACTGAATGAAAGGAGCTGGCATCTCACTCTCTTTGAATCTTCTTTATCATGCTAGGATTAACAGGAAAAAGCTAAAAATTTCAGAATTGCACCGTGCAATGTGGAGATATTACTGTTTGTGCATTTACAATATTCATTGATTTTTGCCATTGAAAAACATGTTTTTCATATACCAGAAATGTTTGAAGCTACTGACTGAATGAAAGGAGCTGGCATCTCACTCTCTTTGAATCTTCTTTATCATGCTAGGATTAGCAGGAAAAAGCAAAAAATTTCAGAATTGCACCTTGCAATGTGGAGATATTACTGTTTGTGCATTTACAATATTCATTGATTTTTGCCATTGAAAAACATGTTTTTCATATACCAGAAATGTTTGAAGCTACTGACTGAATGAAAGGAGCTGGCATCTCACTCTCTTTGAATCTTCTTTATCATGCTAGGATTAACAGGAAAAAGCAAAAAATTTCAGAATTGCACCTTGCAATGTGGAGATATTACTGTTTGTGCATTTACAATATTCATTGATTTTTGCCATTGAAAAACATGTTTTTCATATACCAGAAATGTTTGAAGCTACTGACTGAATGAAAGGAGCTGGCATCTCACTCTCTTTGAATCTTCTTTATCATGCTAGGATTAACAGGAAAAAGCAAAAAATTTCAGAATTGCACCTTGCAATGTGGAGATATTACTGTTTGTGCATTTACAATATTCATTGATTTTTGCCATTGAAAAACGTCCAGAAATGTTTGAAGCTACTGACTGAATGAAAGGAGCTGGCATCTCACTCTCTTTGAATCTTCTTTATCATGCTAGGATTAAGAGGAAAAAGCAAAAAATTTCTGAATTGCACCTTGCAATGTGGAGATATTACTGTTTGTGCATTTACAATATTCATTGATTTTTGCCATTGAAAAACGTCCAGAAATGTTTGAAGCTACTGACTGAATGAAAGGAGCTGGCATCTCACTCTCTTTGAATCTTCTTTATCATGCTAGGATTAGCAGGAAAAAGCAAAAAATTTCAGAATTGCACCTTGCAATGTGGAGATATTACTGTTTGTGCATTTACAATATTCATTGATTTTTGCCATTGAAAAACGTTTTTCATATACCAGAAATGTTTGAAGCTACTGACTGAATGAAAGGAGCTGGCATCTCACTCTCTTTGAATCTTCTTTATCATGCTAGGATTAGCAGGAAAAAGCAAAAAATTTCAGAATTGCACCTTGCAATGTGGAGATATTACTGTTTGTGCATTTACAATATTCATTGATTTTTGCCATTGAAAAACATGTTTTTCATATACCAGAAATGTTTGAAGCTACTGACTGAATGAAAGGAGCTGGCATCTCACTCTCTTTGAATCTTCTTTATCATGCTAGGATTAACAGGAAAAAGCTAAAAATTTCAGAATTGCACCGTGCAATGTGGAGATATTACTGTTTGTGCATTTACAATATTCATTGATTTTTGCCATTGAAAAAACATGTTTTTCATATACCAGAAATGTTTGAAGCTACTGACTGAATGAAAGGAGCTGGCATCTCACTCTCTTTGAATCTTCTTTATCATGCTAGGATTAACAGGAAAAAGCAAAAAATTTCAGAATTGCACCTTGCAATGTGGAGATATTACTGTTTGTGCATTTACAATACTCATTGATTTTTGCCATTGAAAAACATGTTTTTCATATACCAGAAATGTTTGAAGCTACTGACTGAATGAAAGGAGCTGGCATCTCACTCTCTTTGAATCTTCTTTATCATGCTAGGATTAACAGGAAAAAGCTAAAAATTTCAGAATTGCACCGTGCAATGTGGAGATATTACTGTTTGTGCATTTACAATATTCATTGATTTTTGCCATTGAAAAACATGTTTTTCATATACCAGAAATGTTTGAAGCTTCTGACTGAATGAAAGGAGCTGGCATCTCACTCTCTTTGAATCTTCTTTATCATGCTAGGATTAGCAGGAAAAAGCAAAAAATTCAGAATTGCACCTTGCAATGTGGAGATATTACTGTTTGTGCATTTACAATATTCATTGATTTTTGCCATTGAAAAACATGTTTTTCATATACCAGAAATGTTTGAAGCTACTGACTGAATGAAAGGAGCTGGCATCTCACTCTCTTTGAATCTTCTTTATCATGCTAGGATTAACAGGAAAAAGCTAAAAATTTCAGAATTGCACCGTGCAATGTGGAGATATTACTGTTTGTGCATTTACAATATTCATTGATTTTTGCCATTGAAAAACATGTTTTTCATATACCAGAAATGTTTGAAGCTACTGACTGAATGAAAGGAGCTGGCATCTCACTCTCTTTGAATCTTCTTTATCATGCTAGGATTAGCAGGAAAAAGCAAAAAATTTCAGAATTGCACCTTGCAATGTGGAGATATTACTGTTTGTGCATTTACAATATTCATTGATTTTTGCCATTGAAAAACATGTTTTTCATATACCAGAAATGTTTGAAGCTACTGACTGAATGAAAGGAGCTGGCATCTCACTCTCTTTGAATCTTCTTTATCATGCTAGGATTAACAGGAAAAAGCTAAAAATTTCAGAATTGCACCGTGCAATGTGGAGATATTACTGTTTGTGCATTTACAATATTCATTGATTTTTGCCATTGAAAAACATGTTTTTCATATACCAGAAATGTTTGAAGCTACTGACTGAATGAAAGGAGCTGGCATCTCACTCTCTTTGAATCTTCTTTATCATGCTAGGATTAGCAGGAAAAAGCAAAAAATTTCAGAATTGCACCTTGCAATGTGGAGATATTACTGTTTGTGCATTTACAATATTCATTGATTTTTGCCATTGAAAAACATGTTTTTCATATACCAGAAATGTTTGAAGCTACTGACTGAATGAAAGGAGCTGGCATCTCACTCTCTTTGAATATTCTTTATCATGCTAGGATTAACAGGAAAAAGCTAAAAATTTCAGAATTGCACCGTGCAATGTGGAGATATTACTGTTTGTGCATTTACAATATTCATTGATTTTTGCCATTGAAAAACATGTTTTTCATATACCAGAAATGTTTGAAGCTACTGACTGAATGAAAGGAGCTGGCATCTCACTCTCTTTGAATCTTCTTTATCATGCTAGGATTAACAGGAAAAAGCTAAAAATTTCAGAATTGCACCGTGCAATGTGGAGATATTACTGTTTGTGCATTTACAATATTCATTGATTTTTGCCATTGAAAAACATGTTTTTCATATACCAGAAATGTTTGAAGCTACTGACTGAATGAAAGGAGCTGGCATCTCACTCTCTTTGAATCTTTATCATGCTAGGATTAACAGGAAAAAGCTAAAAATTTCAGAATTGCACCGTGCAATGTGGAGATATTACTGTTTGTGCATTTACAATATTCATTGATTTTTGCCATTGAAAAACATGTTTTTCATATACCAGAAATGTTTGAAGCTACTGACTGAATGAAAGGAGCTGGCATCTCACTCTCTTTGAATCTTCTTTATCATGCTAGGATTAGCAGGAAAAAGCAAAAAATTTCTAATTGCACCTTGCAATGTGGAGATATTACTGTTTGTGCATTTACAATATTCATTGATTTTTGCCATTGAAAAACATGTTTTTCATATACCAGAAATGTTTGAAGCTACTGACTGAATGAAAGGAGCTGGCATCTCACTCTCTTTGAATCTTCTTTATCATGCTAGGATTAACAGGAAAAAGCTAAAAATTTCAGAATTGCACCGTGCAATGTGGAGATATTACTGTTTGTGCATTTACAATATTCATTGATTTTTGCCATTGAAAAACATGTTTTTCATATACCAGAAATGTTTGAAGCTACTGACTGAATGAAAGGAGCTGGCATCTCACTCTCTTTGAATCTTCTTTATCATGCTAGGATTAACAGGAAAAAGCAAAAAATTTCAGAATTGCACCTTGCAATGTGGAGATATTACTGTTTGTGCATTTACAATATTCATTGATTTTTGCCATTGAAAAACTTCCAGAAATGTTTGAAGCTACTGACTGAATGAAAGGAGCTGGCATCTCACTCTCTTTGAATCTTCTTTATCATGCTAGGATTAACAGGAAAAAGCTAAAAATTTCAGAATTGCATCGTGCAATGTGGAGATATTACTGTTTGTGCATTTACAATATTCATTGATTTTTGCCATTGAAAAACATGTTTTTCATATACCAGAAATGTTTGAAGCTACTGACTGAATGAAAGGAGCTGGCATCTCACTCTCTTTGAATCTTCTTTATCATGCTAGGATTAGCAGGAAAAAGCAAAAAATTTCAGAATTGCACCTTGCAATGTGGAGATATTACTGTTTGTGCATTTACAATATTCATTGATTTTTGCCATTGAAAAACATGTTTTTCATATACCAGAAATGTTTGAAGCTACTGACTGAATGAAAGGAGCTGGCATCTCACTCTCTTTGAATCTTCTTTATCATGCTAGGATTAACAAGGAAAAAGCAAAAAATTTCAGAATTGCACCTTGCAATGTGGAGATATTACTGTTTGTGCATTTACAATATTCATTGATTTTTGCCATTGAAAAACATGTTTTTCATATACCAGAAATGTTTGAAGCTACTGACTGAATGAAAGGAGCTGGCATCTCACTCTCTTTGAATCTTCTTTATCATGCTAGGATTAACAGGAAAAAGCAAAAAATTTCAGAATTGCACCTTGCAATGTGGAGATATTACTGTTTGTGCATTTACAATATTCATTGATTTTTGCCATTGAAAAACGTCCAGAAATGTTTGAAGCTACTGACTGAATGAAAGGAGCTGGCATCTCACTCTCTTTGAATCTTATTTATCATGCTAGGATTAACAGGAAAAAGCTAAAAATTTCAGAATTGCACCGTGCAATGTGGAGATATTACTGTTTGTGCATTTACAATATTCATTGATTTTTGCCATTGAAAAACATGTTTTTCATATACCAGAAATGTTTGAAGCTACTGACTGAATGAAAGGAGCTGGCATCTCACTCTCTTTGAATCTTCTTTATCATGCTAGGATTAGCAGGAAAAAGCAAAAAATTTCAGAATTGCACCTTGCAATGTGGAGATATTACTGTTTGTGCATTTACAATATTCATTGATTTTTGCCATTGAAAAACATGTTTTTCATATACCAGAAATGTTTGAAGCTACTGACTGAATGAAAGGAGCTGGCATCTCACTCTCTTTGAATCTTCTTTATCATGCTAGGATTAACAGGAAAAAGCAAAAAATTTCAGAATTGCACCTTGCAATGTGGAGATATTACTGTTTGTGCATTTACAATATTCATTGATTTTTGCCATTGAAAAACATGTTTTTCATATACCAGAAATGTTTGAAGCTACTGACTGAATGAAAGGAGCTGGCATCTCACTCTCTTTGAATCTTCTTTATCATGCTAGGATTAACAGGAAAAAGCAAAAAATTTCAGAATTGCACCTTGCAATGTGGAGATATTACTGTTTGTGCATTTACAATATTCATTGATTTTTGCCATTGAAAAACGTCCAGAAATGTTTGAAGCTACTGACTGAATGAAAGGAGCTGGCATCTCACTCTCTTTGAATCTTCTTTATCATGCTAGGATTAGCAGGAAAAAGCAAAAAATTTCCGAATTGCACCTTGCAATGTGGAGATATTACTGTTTGTGCATTTACAATATTCATTGATTTTTGCCATTGAAAAACATGTTTTTCATATACCAGAAATGTTTGAAGCTACTGACTGAATGAAAGGAGCTGGCATCTCACTCTCTTTGAATCTTCTTTATCATGCTAGGATTAGCAGGATAAAGCAAAAAATTTCAGAATTGCACCTTGCAATGTGGAGATATTACTGTTTGTGCATTTACAATATTCATTGATTTTTGCCATTGAAAAACATGTTTTTCATATACCAGAAATGTTTGAAGCTACTGACTGAATGAAAGGAGCTGGCATCTCACTCTCTTTGAATCTTCTTTATCATGCTAGGATTAACAGGAAAAAGCAAAAAATTTCAGAATTGCACCTTGCAATGTGGAGATATTACTGTTTGTGCATTTACAATATTCATTGATTTTTGCCATTGAAAAACGTCCAGAAATGTTTGAAGCTACTGACTGAATGAAAGGAGCTGGCATCTCACTCTCTTTGAATCTTCTTTATCATGCTAGGATTAGCAGGAAAAAGCAAAAAATTTCAGAATTGCACCTTGCAATGTGGAGATATTACTGTTTGTGCATTTACAATATTCATTGATTTTTGCCATTGAAAAACATGTTTTTCATATACCAGAAATGTTTGAAGCTACTGACTGAATGAAAGGAGCTGGCATCTCACTCTCTTTGAATCTTCTTTATCATGCTAGGATTAACAGGAAAAAGCTAAAAATTTCAGAATTGCACCGTGCAATGTGGAGATATTACTGTTTGTGCATTTACAATATTCATTGATTTTTGCCATTGAAAAACATGTTTTTCATATACCAGAAATGTTTGAAGCTACTGACTGAATGAAAGGAGCTGGCATCTCACTCTCTTTGAATCTTCTTTATCATGCTAGGATTAGCAGGAAAAAGCAAAAAATTTCAGAATTGCACCTTGCAATGTGGAGATATTACTGTTTGTGCATTTACAATATTCATTGATTTTTGCCATTGAAAAACATGTTTTTCATATACCAGAAATGTTTGAAGCTACTGACTGAATGAAAGGAGCTGGCATCTCACTCTCTTTGAATCTTCTTTATCATGCTAGGATTAACAGGAAAAAGCAAAAAATTTCAGAATTGCACCTTGCAATGTGGAGATATTACTGTTTGTGCATTTACAATATTCATTGATTTTTGCCATTGAAAAACATGTTTTTCATATACCAGAAATGTTTGAAGCTACTGACTGAATGAAAGGAGCTGGCATCTCACTCTCTTTGAATCTTCTTTATCATGCTAGGATTAACAGGAAAAAGCAAAAAATTTCAGAATTGCACCTTGCAATGTGGAGATATTACTGTTTGTGCATTTACAATATTCATTGATTTTTGCCATTGAAAAACGTCCAGAAATGTTTGAAGCTACTGACTGAATGAAAGGAGCTGGCATCTCACTCTCTTTGAATCTTCTTTATCATGCTAGGATTAAGAGGAAAAAGCAAAAAATTTCTGAATTGCACCTTGCAATGTGGAGATATTACTGTTTGTGCATTTACAATATTCATTGATTTTTGCCATTGAAAAACGTCCAGAAATGTTTGAAGCTACTGACTGAATGAAAGGAGCTGGCATCTCACTCTCTTTGAATCTTCTTTATCATGCTAGGATTAGCAGGAAAAAGCAAAAAATTTCAGAATTGCACCTTGCAATGTGGAGATATTACTGTTTGTGCATTTACAATATTCATTGATTTTTGCCATTGAAAAACGTCCAGAAATGTTTGAAGCTACTGACTGAATGAAAGGAGCTGGCATCTCACTCTCTTTGAATCTTCTTTATCATGCTAGGATTAAGAGGAAAAAGCAAAAAATTTCTGAATTGCACCTTGCAATGTGGAGATATTACTGTTTGTGCATTTACAATATTCATTGATTTTTGCCATTGAAAAACGTCCAGAAATGTTTGAAGCTACTGACTGAATGAAAGGAGCTGGCATCTCACTCTCTTTGAATCTTCTTTATCATGCTAGGATTAGCAGGAAAAAGCAAAAAATTTCAGAATTGCACCTTGCAATGTGGAGATATTACTGTTTGTGCATTTACAATATTCATTGATTTTTGCCATTGAAAAACGTTTTTCATATACCAGAAATGTTTGAAGCTACTGACTGAATGAAAGGAGCTGGCATCTCACTCTCTTTGAATCTTTTTTATCATGCTAGGATTAGCAGGAAAAAGCAAAAAATTTCAGAATTGCACCTTGCAATGTGGAGATATTACTGTTTGTGCATTTACAATATTCATTGATTTTTGCCATTGAAAAACATGTTTTTCATATACCAGAAATGTTTGAAGCTACTGACTGAATGAAAGGAGCTGGCATCTCACTCTCTTTGAATCTTCTTTATCATGCTAGGATTAAGAGGAAAAAGCAAAAAATTTCAGAATTGCACCTTGCAATGTGGAGATATTACTGTTTGTGCATTTACAATATTCATTGATTTTTGCCATTGAAAAACGTCCAGAAATGTTTGAAGCTACTGACTGAATGAAAGGAGCTGGCATCTCACTCTCTTTGAATCTTCTTTATCATGCTAGGATTAGCAGGAAAAAGCAAAAAATTTCAGAATTGCACCTTGCAATGTGGAGATATTACTGTTTGTGCATTTACAATATTCATTGATTTTTGCCATTGAAAAACATGTTTTTCATATACCAGAAATGTTTGAAGCTACTGACTGAATGAAAGGAGCTGGCATCTCACTCTCTTTGAATCTTCTTTATCATGCTAGGATTAACAGGAAAAAGCAAAAAATTTCAGAATTGCACCTTGCAATGTGGAGATATTACTGTTTGTGCATTTACAATATTCATTGATTTTTGCCATTGAAAAACATGTTTTTCATATACCAGAAATGTTTGAAGCTACTGACTGAATGAAAGGAGCTGGCATCTCACTCTCTTTGAATCTTCTTTATCATGCTAGGATTAACAGGAAAAAGCTAAAAATTTCAGAATTAGACCGTGCAATGTGGAGATATTACTGTTTGTGCATTTACAATATTCATTGATTTTTGCCATTGAAAAACATGTTTTTCATATACCAGAAATGTTTGAAGCTTCTGACTGAATGAAAGGAGCTGGCATCTCACTCTCTTTGAATCTTCTTTATCATGCTAGGATTAGCAGGAAAAAGCAAAAAAATTCAGAATTGCACCTTGCAATGTGGAGATATTACTGTTTGTGCATTTACAATATTCATTGATTTTTGCCATTGAAAAACATGTTTTTCATATACCAGAAATGTTTGAAGCTACTGACTGAATGAAAGGAGCTGGCATCTCACTCTCTTTGAATCTTCTTTATCATGCTAGGATTAACAGGAAAAAGCTAAAAATTTCAGAATTGCACCGTGCAATGTGGAGATATTACTGTTTGTGCATTTACAATATTCATTGATTTTTGCCATTGAAAAACATGTTTTTCATATACCAGAAATGTTTGAAGCTACTGACTGAATGAAAGGAGCTGGCATCTCACTCTCTTTGAATCTTCTTTATCATGCTAGGATTAACAGGAAAAAGCAAAAAATTTCAGAATTGCACCTTGCAATGTGGAGATATTACTGTTTGTGCATTTACAATATTCATTGATTTTTGCCATTGAAAAACATGTTTTTCATATACCAGAAATGTTTGAAGCTACTGACTGAATGAAAGGAGCTGGCATCTCACTCTCTTTGAATCTTCTTTATCATGCTAGGATTAACAGGAAAAAGCTAAAAATTTCAGAATTGCACCGTGCAATGTGGAGATATTACTGTTTGTGCATTTACAATATTCATTGATTTTTGCCATTGAAAAACATATTTTTCATATACCAGAAATGTTTGAAGCTTCTGACTGAATGAAAGGAGCTGGCATCTCACTCTCTTTGAATCTTCTTTATCATGCTAGGATTAGCAGGAAAAAGCAAAAAAATTCAGAATTGCACCTTGCAATGTGGAGATATTACTGTTTGTGCATTTACAATATTCATTGATTTTTGCCATTGAAAAACATGTTTTTCATATACCAGAAATGTTTGAAGCTACTGACTGAATGAAAGGAGCTGGCATCTCACTCTCTTTGAATCTTCTTTATCATGCTAGGATTAGCAGGAAAAAGCAAAAAAATTCAGAATTGCACCTTGCAATGTGGAGATATTACTGTTTGTGCATTTACAATATTCATTGATTTTTGCCATTGAAAAACATGTTTTTCATATACCAGAAATGTTTGAAGCTACTGACTGAATGAAAGGAGCTGGCATCTCACTCTCTTTGAATCTTCTTTATCATGCTAGGATTAACAGGAAAAAGCTAAAAATTTCAGAATTGCACCGTGCAATGTGGAGATATTACTGTTTGTGCATTTACAATATTCATTGATTTTTGCCATTGAAAAACATGTTTTTCATATACCAGAAATGTTTGAAGCTACTGACTGAATGAAAGGAGCTGGCATCTCACTCTCTTTGAATCTTCTTTATCATGCTAGGATTAGCAGGAAAAAGCAAAAAAATTCAGAATTGCACCTTGCAATGTGGAGATATTACTGTTTGTGCATTTACAATATTCATTGATTTTTGCCATTGAAAAACATGTTTTTCATATACCAGAAATGTTTGAAGCTACTGACTGAATGAAAGGAGCTGGCATCTCACTCTCTTTGAATCTTCTTTATCATGCTAGGATTAGCAGGAAAAAGCAAAAAAATTCAGAATTGCACCTTGCAATGTGGAGATATTACTGTTTGTGCATTTACAATATTCATTGATTTTTGCCATTGAAAAACATGTTTTTCATATACCAGAAATGTTTGAAGCTACTGACTGAATGAAAGGAGCTGGCATCTCACTCTCTTTGAATCTTCTTTATCATGCTAGGATTAACAGGAAAAAGCTAAAAATTTCAGAATTGCACCGTGCAATGTGGAGATATTACTGTTTGTGCATTTACAATATTCATTGATTTTTGCCATTGAAAAACATGTTTTTCATATACCAGAAATGTTTGAAGCTACTGACTGAATGAAAGGAGCTGGCATCTCACTCTCTTTGAATCTTCTTTATCATGCTAGGATTAACAGGAAAAAGCAAAAAAATTCAGAATTGCACCTTGCAATGTGGAGATATTACTGTTTGTGCATTTACAATATTCATTGATTTTTGCCATTGAAAAACATGTTTTTCATATACCAGAAATGTTTGAAGCTACTGACTGAATGAAAGGAGCTGGCATCTCACTCTCTTTGAATCTTCTTTATCATGCTAGGATTAACAGGAAAAAGCTAAAAATTTCAGAATTGCACCGTGCAATGTGGAGATATTACTGTTTGTGCATTTACAATATTCATTGATTTTTGCCATTGAAAAACATGTTTTTCATATACCAGAAATGTTTGAAGCTACTGACTGAATGAAAGGAGCTGGCATCTCACTCTCTTTGAATCTTCTTTATCATGCTAGGATTAGCAGGAAAAAGCAAAAAATTTCAGAATTGCACCTTGCAATGTGGAGATATTACTGTTTGTGCATTTACAATATTCATTGATTTTTGCCATTGAAAAACATGTTTTTCATATACCAGAAATGTTTGAAGCTACTGACTGAATGAAAGGAGCTGGCATCTCACTCTCTTTGAATCTTCTTTATCATGCTAGGATTAACAGGAAAAAGCTAAAAATTTCAGAATTGCACCGTGCAATGTGGAGATATTACTGTTTGTGCATTTACAATATTCATTGATTTTTGCCATTGAAAAACATGTTTTTCATATACCAGAAATGTTTGAAGCTACTGACTGAATGAAAGGAGCTGGCATCTCACTCTCTTTGAATCTTCTTTATCATGCTAGGATTAGCAGGAAAAAGCAAAAAATTTCAGAATTGCACCTTGCAATGTGGAGATATTACTGTTTGTGCATTTACAATATTCATTGATTTTTGCCATTGAAAAACATGTTTTTCATATACCAGAAATGTTTGAAGCTACTGACTGAATGAAAGGAGCTGGCATCTCACTCTCTTTGAATCTTCTTTATCATGCTAGGATTAACAGGAAAAAGCTAAAAATTTCAGAATTGCACCGTGCAATGTGGAGATATTACTGTTTGTGCATTTACAATATTCATTGATTTTTGCCATTGAAAAACATGTTTTTCATATACCAGAAATGTTTGAAGCTACTGACTGAATGAAAGGAGCTGGCATCTCACTCTCTTTGAATCTTCTTTATCATGCTAGGATTAGCAGGAAAAAGCAAAAAATTTCAGAATTGCACCTTGCAATGTGGAGATATTACTGTTTGTGCATTTACAATATTCATTGATTTTTGCCATTGAAAAACATGTTTTTCATATACCAGAAATGTTTGAAGCTACTGACTGAATGAAAGGAGCTGGCATCTCACTCTCTTTGAATCTTCTTTATCATGCTAGGATTAACAGGAAAAAGCAAAAAATTTCAGAATTGCACCTTGCAATGTGGAGATATTACTGTTTGTGCATTTACAATATTCATTGATTTTTGCCATTGAAAAACGTCCAGAAATGTTTGAAGCTACTGACTGAATGAAAGGAGCTGGCATCTCACTCTCTTTGAATCTTCTTTATCATGCTAGGATTAAGAGGAAAAAGCAAAAAATTTCTGAATTGCACCTTGCAATGTGGAGATATTACTGTTTGTGCATTTACAATATTCATTGATTTTTGCCATTGAAAAACGTCCAGAAATGTTTGAAGCTACTGACTGAATGAAAGGAGCTGGCATCTCACTCTCTTTGAATCTTCTTTATCATGCTAGGATTAGCAGGAAAAAGCAAAAAATTTCAGAATTGCACCTTGCAATGTGGAGATATTACTGTTTGTGCATTTACAATATTCATTGATTTTTGCCATTGAAAAACGTCCAGAAATGTTTGAAGCTACTGACTGAATGAAAGGAGCTGGCATCTCACTCTCTTTGAATCTTCTTTATCATGCTAGGATTAAGAGGAAAAAGCAAAAAATTTCTGAATTGCACCTTGCAATGTGGAGATATTACTGTTTGTGCATTTACAATATTCATTGATTTTTGCCATTGAAAAACGTCCAGAAATGTTTGAAGCTACTGACTGAATGAAAGGAGCTGGCATCTCACTCTCTTTGAATCTTCTTTATCATGCTAGGATTAGCAGGAAAAAGCAAAAAATTTCAGAATTGCACCTTGCAATGTGGAGATATTACTGTTTGTGCATTTACAATATTCATTGATTTTTGCCATTGAAAAACGTTTTTCATATACCAGAAATGTTTGAAGCTACTGACTGAATGAAAGGAGCTGGCATCTCACTCTCTTTGAATCTTTTTTATCATGCTAGGATTAGCAGGAAAAAGCAAAAAATTTCAGAATTGCACCTTGCAATGTGGAGATATTACTGTTTGTGCATTTACAATATTCATTGATTTTTGCCATTGAAAAACATGTTTTTCATATACCAGAAATGTTTGAAGCTACTGACTGAATGAAAGGAGCTGGCATCTCACTCTCTTTGAATCTTCTTTATCATGCTAGGATTAAGAGGAAAAAGCAAAAAATTTCAGAATTGCACCTTGCAATGTGGAGATATTACTGTTTGTGCATTTACAATATTCATTGATTTTTGCCATTGAAAAACGTCCAGAAATGTTTGAAGCTACTGACTGAATGAAAGGAGCTGGCATCTCACTCTCTTTGAATCTTCTTTATCATGCTAGGATTAGCAGGAAAAAGCAAAAAATTTCAGAATTGCACCTTGCAATGTGGAGATATTACTGTTTGTGCATTTACAATATTCATTGATTTTTGCCATTGAAAAACATGTTTTTCATATACCAGAAATGTTTGAAGCTACTGACTGAATGAAAGGAGCTGGCATCTCACTCTCTTTGAATCTTCTTTATCATGCTAGGATTAACAGGAAAAAGCAAAAAATTTCAGAATTGCACCTTGCAATGTGGAGATATTACTGTTTGTGCATTTACAATATTCATTGATTTTTGCCATTGAAAAACATGTTTTTCATATACCAGAAATGTTTGAAGCTACTGACTGAATGAAAGGAGCTGGCATCTCACTCTCTTTGAATCTTCTTTATCATGCTAGGATTAACAGGAAAAAGCTAAAAATTTCAGAATTAGACCGTGCAATGTGGAGATATTACTGTTTGTGCATTTACAATATTCATTGATTTTTGCCATTGAAAAACATGTTTTTCATATACCAGAAATGTTTGAAGCTTCTGACTGAATGAAAGGAGCTGGCATCTCACTCTCTTTGAATCTTCTTTATCATGCTAGGATTAGCAGGAAAAAGCAAAAAAATTCAGAATTGCACCTTGCAATGTGGAGATATTACTGTTTGTGCATTTACAATATTCATTGATTTTTGCCATTGAAAAACATGTTTTTCATATACCAGAAATGTTTGAAGCTACTGACTGAATGAAAGGAGCTGGCATCTCACTCTCTTTGAATCTTCTTTATCATGCTAGGATTAACAGGAAAAAGCTAAAAATTTCAGAATTGCACCGTGCAATGTGGAGATATTACTGTTTGTGCATTTACAATATTCATTGATTTTTGCCATTGAAAAACATGTTTTTCATATACCAGAAATGTTTGAAGCTACTGACTGAATGAAAGGAGCTGGCATCTCACTCTCTTTGAATCTTCTTTATCATGCTAGGATTAACAGGAAAAAGCAAAAAATTTCAGAATTGCACCTTGCAATGTGGAGATATTACTGTTTGTGCATTTACAATATTCATTGATTTTTGCCATTGAAAAACATGTTTTTCATATACCAGAAATGTTTGAAGCTACTGACTGAATGAAAGGAGCTGGCATCTCACTCTCTTTGAATCTTCTTTATCATGCTAGGATTAACAGGAAAAAGCTAAAAATTTCAGAATTGCACCGTGCAATGTGGAGATATTACTGTTTGTGCATTTACAATATTCATTGATTTTTGCCATTGAAAAACATATTTTTCATATACCAGAAATGTTTGAAGCTTCTGACTGAATGAAAGGAGCTGGCATCTCACTCTCTTTGAATCTTCTTTATCATGCTAGGATTAGCAGGAAAAAGCAAAAAAATTCAGAATTGCACCTTGCAATGTGGAGATATTACTGTTTGTGCATTTACAATATTCATTGATTTTTGCCATTGAAAAACATGTTTTTCATATACCAGAAATGTTTGAAGCTACTGACTGAATGAAAGGAGCTGGCATCTCACTCTCTTTGAATCTTCTTTATCATGCTAGGATTAGCAGGAAAAAGCAAAAAAATTCAGAATTGCACCTTGCAATGTGGAGATATTACTGTTTGTGCATTTACAATATTCATTGATTTTTGCCATTGAAAAACATGTTTTTCATATACCAGAAATGTTTGAAGCTACTGACTGAATGAAAGGAGCTGGCATCTCACTCTCTTTGAATCTTCTTTATCATGCTAGGATTAACAGGAAAAAGCTAAAAATTTCAGAATTGCACCGTGCAATGTGGAGATATTACTGTTTGTGCATTTACAATATTCATTGATTTTTGCCATTGAAAAACATGTTTTTCATATACCAGAAATGTTTGAAGCTACTGACTGAATGAAAGGAGCTGGCATCTCACTCTCTTTGAATCTTCTTTATCATGCTAGGATTAGCAGGAAAAAGCAAAAAAATTCAGAATTGCACCTTGCAATGTGGAGATATTACTGTTTGTGCATTTACAATATTCATTGATTTTTGCCATTGAAAAACATGTTTTTCATATACCAGAAATGTTTGAAGCTACTGACTGAATGAAAGGAGCTGGCATCTCACTCTCTTTGAATCTTCTTTATCATGCTAGGATTAGCAGGAAAAAGCAAAAAAATTCAGAATTGCACCTTGCAATGTGGAGATATTACTGTTTGTGCATTTACAATATTCATTGATTTTTGCCATTGAAAAACATGTTTTTCATATACCAGAAATGTTTGAAGCTACTGACTGAATGAAAGGAGCTGGCATCTCACTCTCTTTGAATCTTCTTTATCATGCTAGGATTAACAGGAAAAAGCTAAAAATTTCAGAATTGCACCGTGCAATGTGGAGATATTACTGTTTGTGCATTTACAATATTCATTGATTTTTGCCATTGAAAAACATGTTTTTCATATACCAGAAATGTTTGAAGCTACTGACTGAATGAAAGGAGCTGGCATCTCACTCTCTTTGAATCTTCTTTATCATGCTAGGATTAACAGGAAAAAGCAAAAAAATTCAGAATTGCACCTTGCAATGTGGAGATATTACTGTTTGTGCATTTACAATATTCATTGATTTTTGCCATTGAAAAACATGTTTTTCATATACCAGAAATGTTTGAAGCTACTGACTGAATGAAAGGAGCTGGCATCTCACTCTCTTTGAATCTTCTTTATCATGCTAGGATTAACAGGAAAAAGCTAAAAATTTCAGAATTGCACCGTGCAATGTGGAGATATTACTGTTTGTGCATTTACAATATTCATTGATTTTTGCCATTGAAAAACATGTTTTTCATATACCAGAAATGTTTGAAGCTACTGACTGAATGAAAGGAGCTGGCATCTCACTCTCTTTGAATCTTCTTTATCATGCTAGGATTAGCAGGAAAAAGCAAAAAATTTCAGAATTGCACCTTGCAATGTGGAGATATTACTGTTTGTGCATTTACAATATTCATTGATTTTTGCCATTGAAAAACATGTTTTTCATATACCAGAAATGTTTGAAGCTACTGACTGAATGAAAGGAGCTGGCATCTCACTCTCTTTGAATCTTCTTTATCATGCTAGGATTAACAGGAAAAAGCTAAAAATTTCAGAATTGCACCGTGCAATGTGGAGATATTACTGTTTGTGCATTTACAATATTCATTGATTTTTGCCATTGAAAAACATGTTTTTCATATACCAGAAATGTTTGAAGCTACTGACTGAATGAAAGGAGCTGGCATCTCACTCTCTTTGAATCTTCTTTATCATGCTAGGATTAGCAGGAAAAAGCAAAAAATTTCAGAATTGCACCTTGCAATGTGGAGATATTACTGTTTGTGCATTTACAATATTCATTGATTTTTGCCATTGAAAAACATGTTTTTCATATACCAGAAATGTTTGAAGCTACTGACTGAATGAAAGGAGCTGGCATCTCACTCTCTTTGAATCTTCTTTATCATGCTAGGATTAACAGGAAAAAGCTAAAAATTTCAGAATTGCACCGTGCAATGTGGAGATATTACTGTTTGTGCATTTACAATATTCATTGATTTTTGCCATTGAAAAACATGTTTTTCATATACCAGAAATGTTTGAAGCTACTGACTGAATGAAAGGAGCTGGCATCTCACTCTCTTTGAATCTTCTTTATCATGCTAGGATTAGCAGGAAAAAGCAAAAAATTTCAGAATTGCACCTTGCAATGTGGAGATATTACTGTTTGTGCATTTACAATATTCATTGATTTTTGCCATTGAAAAACATGTTTTTCATATACCAGAAATGTTTGAAGCTACTGACTGAATGAAAGGAGCTGGCATCTCACTCTCTTTGAATCTTCTTTATCATGCTAGGATTAACAGGAAAAAGCAAAAAATTTCAGAATTGCACCTTGCAATGTGGAGATATTACTGTTTGTGCATTTACAATATTCATTGATTTTTGCCATTGAAAAACATGTTTTTCATATACCAGAAATGTTTGAAGCTACTGACTGAATGAAAGGAGCTGGCATCTCACTCTCTTTGAATCTTCTTTATCATGCTAGGATTAGCAGGAAAAAGCAAAAAATTTCAGAATTGCACCTTGCAATGTGGAGATATTACTGTTTGTGCATTTACAATATTCATTGATTTTTGCCATTGAAAAACATGTTTTTCATATACCAGAAATGTTTGAAGCTACTGACTGAATGAAAGGAGCTGGCATCTCACTCTCTTTGAATCTTCTTTATCATGCTAGGATTAACAGGAAAAAGCAAAAAATTTCAGAATTGCACCTTGCAATGTGGAGATATTACTGTTTGTGCATTTACAATATTCATTGATTTTTGCCATTGAAAAACATGTTTTTCATATACCAGAAATGTTTGAAGCTACTGACTGAATGAAAGGAGCTGGCATCTCACTCTCTTTGAATCTTCTTTATCATGCTAGGATTAACAGGAAAAAGCTAAAAATTTCAGAATTGCACCGTGCAATGTGGAGATATTACTGTTTGTGCATTTACAATATTCATTGATTTTTGCCATTGTAAAACGTTTTTCAAATACCAGAAATGTTTGAAGCTACTGACTGAATGAAAGGAGCTGGCATCTCACTCTCTTTGAATCTTCTTTATCATGCTAGGATTAGCAGGAAAAAGCAAAAAATTTCAGAATTGCACCTTGCAATGTGGAGATATTACTGTTTGTGCATTTACAATATTCATTGATTTTTGCCATTGAAAAACATGTTTTTCATATACCAGAAATGTTTGAAGCTACTGACTGAATGAAAGGAGCTGGCATCTCACTCTCTTTGAATCTTCTTTATCATGCTAGGATTAACAGGAAAAAGCAAAAAATTTCAGAATTGCACCTTGCAATGTGGAGATATTACTGTTTGTGCATTTACAATATTCATTGATTTTTGCCATTGAAAAACATGTTTTTCATATACCAGAAATGTTTGAAGCTACTGACTGAATGAAAGGAGCTGGCATCTCACTCTCTTTGAATCTTCTTTATCATGCTAGGATTAACAGGAAAAAGCTAAAAATTTCAGAATTGCACCGTGCAATGTGGAGATATTACTGTTTGTGCATTTACAATATTCATTGATTTTTGCCATTGAAAAACATGTTTTTCATATACCAGAAATGTTTGAAGCTACTGACTGAATGAAAGGAGCTGGCATCTCACTCTCTTTGAATCTTCTTTATCATGCTAGGATTAGCAGGAAAAAGCAAAAAAATTCAGAATTGCACCTTGCAATGTGGAGATATTACTGTTTGTGCATTTACAATATTCATTGATTTTTGCCATTGAAAAACATGTTTTTCATATACCAGAAATGTTTGAAGCTACTGACTGAATGAAAGGAGCTGGCATCTCACTCTCTTTGAATCTTCTTTATCATGCTAGGATTAGCAGGAAAAAGCAAAAAAATTCAGAATTGCACCTTGCAATGTGGAGATATTACTGTTTGTGCATTTACAATATTCATTGATTTTTGCCATTGAAAAACATGTTTTTCATATACCAGAAATGTTTGAAGCTACTGACTGAATGAAAGGAGCTGGCATCTCACTCTCTTTGAATCTTCTTTATCATGCTAGGATTAACAGGAAAAAGCTAAAAATTTCAGAATTGCACCGTGCAATGTGGAGATATTACTGTTTGTGCATTTACAATATTCATTGATTTTTGCCATTGAAAAACATGTTTTTCATATACCAGAAATGTTTGAAGCTACTGACTGAATGAAAGGAGCTGGCATCTCACTCTCTTTGAATCTTCTTTATCATGCTAGGATTAACAGGAAAAAGCAAAAAAATTCAGAATTGCACCTTGCAATGTGGAGATATTACTGTTTGTGCATTTACAATATTCATTGATTTTTGCCATTGAAAAACATGTTTTTCATATACCAGAAATGTTTGAAGCTACTGACTGAATGAAAGGAGCTGGCATCTCACTCTCTTTGAATCTTCTTTATCATGCTAGGATTAACAGGAAAAAGCTAAAAATTTCAGAATTGCACCGTGCAATGTGGAGATATTACTGTTTGTGCATTTACAATATTCATTGATTTTTGCCATTGAAAAACATGTTTTTCATATACCAGAAATGTTTGAAGCTACTGACTGAATGAAAGGAGCTGGCATCTCACTCTCTTTGAATCTTCTTTATCATGCTAGGATTAGCAGGAAAAAGCAAAAAATTTCAGAATTGCACCTTGCAATGTGGAGATATTACTGTTTGTGCATTTACAATATTCATTGATTTTTGCCATTGAAAAACATGTTTTTCATATACCAGAAATGTTTGAAGCTACTGACTGAATGAAAGGAGCTGGCATCTCACTCTCTTTGAATCTTCTTTATCATGCTAGGATTAACAGGAAAAAGCTAAAAATTTCAGAATTGCACCGTGCAATGTGGAGATATTACTGTTTGTGCATTTACAATATTCATTGATTTTTGCCATTGAAAAACATGTTTTTCATATACCAGAAATGTTTGAAGCTACTGACTGAATGAAAGGAGCTGGCATCTCACTCTCTTTGAATCTTCTTTATCATGCTAGGATTAGCAGGAAAAAGCAAAAAATTTCAGAATTGCACCTTGCAATGTGGAGATATTACTGTTTGTGCATTTACAATATTCATTGATTTTTGCCATTGAAAAACATGTTTTTCATATACCAGAAATGTTTGAAGCTACTGACTGAATGAAAGGAGCTGGCATCTCACTCTCTTTGAATCTTCTTTATCATGCTAGGATTAACAGGAAAAAGCTAAAAATTTCAGAATTGCACCGTGCAATGTGGAGATATTACTGTTTGTGCATTTACAATATTCATTGATTTTTGCCATTGAAAAACATGTTTTTCATATACCAGAAATGTTTGAAGCTACTGACTGAATGAAAGGAGCTGGCATCTCACTCTCTTTGAATCTTCTTTATCATGCTAGGATTAGCAGGAAAAAGCAAAAAATTTCAGAATTGCACCTTGCAATGTGGAGATATTACTGTTTGTGCATTTACAATATTCATTGATTTTTGCCATTGAAAAACATGTTTTTCATATACCAGAAATGTTTGAAGCTACTGACTGAATGAAAGGAGCTGGCATCTCACTCTCTTTGAATCTTCTTTATCATGCTAGGATTAACAGGAAAAAGCAAAAAATTTCAGAATTGCACCTTGCAATGTGGAGATATTACTGTTTGTGCATTTACAATATTCATTGATTTTTGCCATTGAAAAACATGTTTTTCATATACCAGAAATGTTTGAAGCTACTGACTGAATGAAAGGAGCTGGCATCTCACTCTCTTTGAATCTTCTTTATCATGCTAGGATTAGCAGGAAAAAGCAAAAAATTTCAGAATTGCACCTTGCAATGTGGAGATATTACTGTTTGTGCATTTACAATATTCATTGATTTTTGCCATTGAAAAACATGTTTTTCATATACCAGAAATGTTTGAAGCTACTGACTGAATGAAAGGAGCTGGCATCTCACTCTCTTTGAATCTTCTTTATCATGCTAGGATTAACAGGAAAAAGCAAAAAATTTCAGAATTGCACCTTGCAATGTGGAGATATTACTGTTTGTGCATTTACAATATTCATTGATTTTTGCCATTGAAAAACATGTTTTTCATATACCAGAAATGTTTGAAGCTACTGACTGAATGAAAGGAGCTGGCATCTCACTCTCTTTGAATCTTCTTTATCATGCTAGGATTAACAGGAAAAAGCTAAAAATTTCAGAATTGCACCGTGCAATGTGGAGATATTACTGTTTGTGCATTTACAATATTCATTGATTTTTGCCATTGTAAAACGTTTTTCAAATACCAGAAATGTTTGAAGCTACTGACTGAATGAAAGGAGCTGGCATCTCACTCTCTTTGAATCTTCTTTATCATGCTAGGATTAGCAGGAAAAAGCAAAAAATTTCAGAATTGCACCTTGCAATGTGGAGATATTACTGTTTGTGCATTTACAATATTCATTGATTTTTGCCATTGAAAAACATGTTTTTCATATACCAGAAATGTTTGAAGCTACTGACTGAATGAAAGGAGCTGGCATCTCACTCTCTTTGAATCTTCTTTATCATGCTAGGATTAACAGGAAAAAGCAAAAAATTTCAGAATTGCACCTTGCAATGTGGAGATATTACTGTTTGTGCATTTACAATATTCATTGATTTTTGCCATTGAAAAACATGTTTTTCATATACCAGAAATGTTTGAAGCTACTGACTGAATGAAAGGAGCTGGCATCTCACTCTCTTTGAATCTTCTTTATCATGCTAGGATTAACAGGAAAAAGCTAAAAATTTCAGAATTGCACCGTGCAATGTGGAGATATTACTGTTTGTGCATTTACAATATTCATTGATTTTTGCCATTGAAAAACATGTTTTTCATATACCAGAAATGTTTGAAGCTACTGACTGAATGAAAGGAGCTGGCATCTCACTCTCTTTGAATCTTCTTTATCATGCTAGGATTAGCAGGAAAAAGCAAAAAATTTCAGAATTGCACCTTGCAATGTGGAGATATTACTGTTTGTGCATTTACAATATTCATTGATTTTTGCCATTGAAAAACATGTTTTTCATATACCAGAAATGTTTGAAGCTACTGACTGAATGAAAGGAGCTGGCATCTCACTCTCTTTGAATCTTCTTTATCATGCTAGGATTAACAGGAAAAAGCAAAAAATTTCAGAATTGCACCTTGCAATGTGGAGATATTACTGTTTGTGCATTTACAATATTCATTGATTTTTGCCATTGAAAAACATGTTTTTCATATACCAGAAATGTTTGAAGCTACTGACTGAATGAAAGGAGCTGGCATCTCACTCTCTTTGAATCTTCTTTATCATGCTAGGATTAACAGGAAAAAGCAAAAAATTTCAGAATTGCACCTTGCAATGTGGAGATATTACTGTTTGTGCATTTACAATATTCATTGATTTTTGCCATTGAAAAACGTCCAGAAATGTTTGAAGCTACTGACTGAATGAAAGGAGCTGGCATCTCACTCTCTTTGAATCTTCTTTATCATGCTAGGATTAAGAGGAAAAAGCAAAAAATTTCTGAATTGCACCTTGCAATGTGGAGATATTACTGTTTGTGCATTTACAATATTCATTGATTTTTGCCATTGAAAAACGTCCAGAAATGTTTGAAGCTACTGACTGAATGAAAGGAGCTGGCATCTCACTCTCTTTGAATCTTCTTTATCATGCTAGGATTAGCAGGAAAAAGCAAAAAATTTCAGAATTGCACCTTGCAATGTGGAGATATTACTGTTTGTGCATTTACAATATTCATTGATTTTTGCCATTGAAAAACGTTTTTCATATACCAGAAATGTTTGAAGCTACTGACTGAATGAAAGGAGCTGGCATCTCACTCTCTTTGAATCTTCTTTATCATGCTAGGATTAGCAGGAAAAAGCAAAAAATTTCAGAATTGCACCTTGCAATGTGGAGATATTACTGTTTGTGCATTTACAATATTCATTGATTTTTGCCATTGAAAAACATGTTTTTCATATACCAGAAATGTTTGAAGCTACTGACTGAATGAAAGGAGCTGGCATCTCACTCTCTTTGAATCTTCTTTATCATGCTAGGATTAACAGGAAAAAGCTAAAAATTTCAGAATTGCACCGTGCAATGTGGAGATATTACTGTTTGTGCATTTACAATATTCATTGATTTTTGCCATTGAAAAACATGTTTTTCATATACCAGAAATGTTTGAAGCTACTGACTGAATGAAAGGAGCTGGCATCTCACTCTCTTTGAATCTTCTTTATCATGCTAGGATTAACAGGAAAAAGCAAAAAATTTCAGAATTGCACCTTGCAATGTGGAGATATTACTGTTTGTGCATTTACAATACTCATTGATTTTTGCCATTGAAAAACATGTTTTTCATATACCAGAAATGTTTGAAGCTACTGACTGAATGAAAGGAGCTGGCATCTCACTCTCTTTGAATCTTCTTTATCATGCTAGGATTAACAGGAAAAAGCTAAAAATTTCAGAATTGCACCGTGCAATGTGGAGATATTACTGTTTGTGCATTTACAATATTCATTGATTTTTGCCATTGAAAAACATGTTTTTCATATACCAGAAATGTTTGAAGCTTCTGACTGAATGAAAGGAGCTGGCATCTCACTCTCTTTGAATCTTCTTTATCATGCTAGGATTAGCAGGAAAAAGCAAAAAAATTCAGAATTGCACCTTGCAATGTGGAGATATTACTGTTTGTGCATTTACAATATTCATTGATTTTTGCCATTGAAAAACATGTTTTTCATATACCAGAAATGTTTGAAGCTACTGACTGAATGAAAGGAGCTGGCATCTCACTCTCTTTGAATCTTCTTTATCATGCTAGGATTAACAGGAAAAAGCTAAAAATTTCAGAATTGCACCGTGCAATGTGGAGATATTACTGTTTGTGCATTTACAATATTCATTGATTTTTGCCATTGAAAAACATGTTTTTCATATACCAGAAATGTTTGAAGCTACTGACTGAATGAAAGGAGCTGGCATCTCACTCTCTTTGAATCTTCTTTATCATGCTAGGATTAGCAGGAAAAAGCAAAAAATTTCAGAATTGCACCTTGCAATGTGGAGATATTACTGTTTGTGCATTTACAATATTCATTGATTTTTGCCATTGAAAAACATGTTTTTCATATACCAGAAATGTTTGAAGCTACTGACTGAATGAAAGGAGCTGGCATCTCACTCTCTTTGAATCTTCTTTATCATGCTAGGATTAACAGGAAAAAGCTAAAAATTTCAGAATTGCACCGTGCAATGTGGAGATATTACTGTTTGTGCATTTACAATATTCATTGATTTTTGCCATTGAAAAACATGTTTTTCATATACCAGAAATGTTTGAAGCTACTGACTGAATGAAAGGAGCTGGCATCTCACTCTCTTTGAATCTTCTTTATCATGCTAGGATTAGCAGGAAAAAGCAAAAAATTTCAGAATTGCACCTTGCAATGTGGAGATATTACTGTTTGTGCATTTACAATATTCATTGATTTTTGCCATTGAAAAACATGTTTTTCATATACCAGAAATGTTTGAAGCTACTGACTGAATGAAAGGAGCTGGCATCTCACTCTCTTTGAATATTCTTTATCATGCTAGGATTAACAGGAAAAAGCTAAAAATTTCAGAATTGCACCGTGCAATGTGGAGATATTACTGTTTGTGCATTTACAATATTCATTGATTTTTGCCATTGAAAAACATGTTTTTCATATACCAGAAATGTTTGAAGCTACTGACTGAATGAAAGGAGCTGGCATCTCACTCTCTTTGAATCTTCTTTATCATGCTAGGATTAACAGGAAAAAGCTAAAAATTTCAGAATTGCACCGTGCAATGTGGAGATATTACTGTTTGTGCATTTACAATATTCATTGATTTTTGCCATTGAAAAACATGTTTTTCATATACCAGAAATGTTTGAAGCTACTGACTGAATGAAAGGAGCTGGCATCTCACTCTCTTTGAATCTTTATCATGCTAGGATTAACAGGAAAAAGCTAAAAATTTCAGAATTGCACCGTGCAATGTGGAGATATTACTGTTTGTGCATTTACAATATTCATTGATTTTTGCCATTGAAAAACATGTTTTTCATATACCAGAAATGTTTGAAGCTACTGACTGAATGAAAGGAGCTGGCATCTCACTCTCTTTGAATCTTCTTTATCATGCTAGGATTAGCAGGAAAAAGCAAAAAATTTCTAATTGCACCTTGCAATGTGGAGATATTACTGTTTGTGCATTTACAATATTCATTGATTTTTGCCATTGAAAAACATGTTTTTCATATACCAGAAATGTTTGAAGCTACTGACTGAATGAAAGGAGCTGGCATCTCACTCTCTTTGAATCTTCTTTATCATGCTAGGATTAACAGGAAAAAGCTAAAAATTTCAGAATTGCACCGTGCAATGTGGAGATATTACTGTTTGTGCATTTACAATATTCATTGATTTTTGCCATTGAAAAACATGTTTTTCATATACCAGAAATGTTTGAAGCTACTGACTGAATGAAAGGAGCTGGCATCTCACTCTCTTTGAATCTTCTTTATCATGTTAGGATTAACAGGAAAAAGCAAAAAATTTCAGAATTGCACCTTGCAATGTGGAGATATTACTGTTTGTGCATTTACAATATTCATTGATTTTTGCCATTGAAAAACGTCCAGAAATGTTTGAAGCTACTGACTGAATGAAAGGAGCTGGCATCTCACTCTCTTTGAATCTTCTTTATCATGCTAGGATTAACAGGAAAAAGCTAAAAATTTCAGAATTGCATCGTGCAATGTGGAGATATTACTGTTTGTGCATTTACAATATTCATTGATTTTTGCCATTGAAAAACATGTTTTTCATATACCAGAAATGTTTGAAGCTACTGACTGAATGAAAGGAGCTGGCATCTCACTCTCTTTGAATCTTCTTTATCATGCTAGGATTAGCAGGAAAAAGCAAAAAATTTCAGAATTGCACCTTGCAATGTGGAGATATTACTGTTTGTGCATTTACAATATTCATTGATTTTTGCCATTGAAAAACATGTTTTTCATATACCAGAAATGTTTGAAGCTACTGACTGAATGAAAGGAGCTGGCATCTCACTCTCTTTGAATCTTCTTTATCATGCTAGGATTAACAAAAAAAAGCAAAAAATTTCAGAATTGCACCTTGCAATGTGGAGATATTACTGTTTGTGCATTTACAATATTCATTGATTTTTGCCATTGAAAAACATGTTTTTCATATACCAGAAATGTTTGAAGCTACTGACTGAATGAAAGGAGCTGGCATCTCACTCTCTTTGAATCTTCTTTATCATGCTAGGATTAACAGGAAAAAGCAAAAAATTTCAGAATTGCACCTTGCAATGTGGAGATATTACTGTTTGTGCATTTACAATATTCATTGATTTTTGCCATTGAAAAACGTCCAGAAATGTTTGAAGCTACTGACTGAATGAAAGGAGCTGGCATCTCACTCTCTTTGAATCTTATTTATCATGCTAGGATTAACAGGAAAAAGCTAAAAATTTCAGAATTGCACCGTGCAATGTGGAGATATTACTGTTTGTGCATTTACAATATTCATTGATTTTTGCCATTGAAAAACATGTTTTTCATATACCAGAAATGTTTGAAGCTACTGACTGAATGAAAGGAGCTGGCATCTCACTCTCTTTGAATCTTCTTTATCATGCTAGGATTAGCAGGAAAAAGCAAAAAATTTCAGAATTGCACCTTGCAATGTGGAGATATTACTGTTTGTGCATTTACAATATTCATTGATTTTTGCCATTGAAAAACATGTTTTTCATATACCAGAAATGTTTGAAGCTACTGACTGAATGAAAGGAGCTGGCATCTCACTCTCTTTGAATCTTCTTTATCATGCTAGGATTAACAGGAAAAAGCAAAAAATTTCAGAATTGCACCTTGCAATGTGGAGATATTACTGTTTGTGCATTTACAATATTCATTGATTTTTGCCATTGAAAAACATGTTTTTCATATACCAGAAATGTTTGAAGCTACTGACTGAATGAAAGGAGCTGGCATCTCACTCTCTTTGAATCTTCTTTATCATGCTAGGATTAACAGGAAAAAGCAAAAAATTTCAGAATTGCACCTTGCAATGTGGAGATATTACTGTTTGTGCATTTACAATATTCATTGATTTTTGCCATTGAAAAACGTCCAGAAATGTTTGAAGCTACTGACTGAATGAAAGGAGCTGGCATCTCACTCTCTTTGAATCTTCTTTATCATGCTAGGATTAGCAGGAAAAAGCAAAAAATTTCCGAATTGCACCTTGCAATGTGGAGATATTACTGTTTGTGCATTTACAATATTCATTGATTTTTGCCATTGAAAAACATGTTTTTCATATACCAGAAATGTTTGAAGCTACTGACTGAATGAAAGGAGCTGGCATCTCACTCTCTTTGAATCTTCTTTATCATGCTAGGATTAGCAGGATAAAGCAAAAAATTTCAGAATTGCACCTTGCAATGTGGAGATATTACTGTTTGTGCATTTACAATATTCATTGATTTTTGCCATTGAAAAACATGTTTTTCATATACCAGAAATGTTTGAAGCTACTGACTGAATGAAAGGAGCTGGCATCTCACTCTCTTTGAATCTTCTTTATCATGCTAGGATTAACAGGAAAAAGCAAAAAATTTCAGAATTGCACCTTGCAATGTGGAGATATTACTGTTTGTGCATTTACAATATTCATTGATTTTTGCCATTGAAAAACGTCCAGAAATGTTTGAAGCTACTGACTGAATGAAAGGAGCTGGCATCTCACTCTCTTTGAATCTTCTTTATCATGCTAGGATTAGCAGGAAAAAGCAAAAAATTTCAGAATTGCACCTTGCAATGTGGAGATATTACTGTTTGTGCATTTACAATATTCATTGATTTTTGCCATTGAAAAACATGTTTTTCATATACCAGAAATGTTTGAAGCTACTGACTGAATGAAAGGAGCTGGCATCTCACTCTCTTTGAATCTTCTTTATCATGCTAGGATTAACAGGAAAAAGCTAAAAATTTCAGAATTGCACCGTGCAATGTGGAGATATTACTGTTTGTGCATTTACAATATTCATTGATTTTTGCCATTGAAAAACATGTTTTTCATATACCAGAAATGTTTGAAGCTACTGACTGAATGAAAGGAGCTGGCATCTCACTCTCTTTGAATCTTCTTTATCATGCTAGGATTAGCAGGAAAAAGCAAAAAATTTCAGAATTGCACCTTGCAATGTGGAGATATTACTGTTTGTGCATTTACAATATTCATTGATTTTTGCCATTGAAAAACATGTTTTTCATATACCAGAAATGTTTGAAGCTACTGACTGAATGAAAGGAGCTGGCATCTCACTCTCTTTGAATCTTCTTTATCATGCTAGGATTAACAGGAAAAAGCAAAAAATTTCAGAATTGCACCTTGCAATGTGGAGATATTACTGTTTGTGCATTTACAATATTCATTGATTTTTGCCATTGAAAAACATGTTTTTCATATACCAGAAATGTTTGAAGCTACTGACTGAATGAAAGGAGCTGGCATCTCACTCTCTTTGAATCTTCTTTATCATGCTAGGATTAACAGGAAAAAGCAAAAAATTTCAGAATTGCACCTTGCAATGTGGAGATATTACTGTTTGTGCATTTACAATATTCATTGATTTTTGCCATTGAAAAACGTCCAGAAATGTTTGAAGCTACTGACTGAATGAAAGGAGCTGGCATCTCACTCTCTTTGAATCTTCTTTATCATGCTAGGATTAAGAGGAAAAAGCAAAAAATTTCTGAATTGCACCTTGCAATGTGGAGATATTACTGTTTGTGCATTTACAATATTCATTGATTTTTGCCATTGAAAAACGTCCAGAAATGTTTGAAGCTACTGACTGAATGAAAGGAGCTGGCATCTCACTCTCTTTGAATCTTCTTTATCATGCTAGGATTAGCAGGAAAAAGCAAAAAATTTCAGAATTGCACCTTGCAATGTGGAGATATTACTGTTTGTGCATTTACAATATTCATTGATTTTTGCCATTGAAAAACGTCCAGAAATGTTTGAAGCTACTGACTGAATGAAAGGAGCTGGCATCTCACTCTCTTTGAATCTTCTTTATCATGCTAGGATTAAGAGGAAAAAGCAAAAAATTTCTGAATTGCACCTTGCAATGTGGAGATATTACTGTTTGTGCATTTACAATATTCATTGATTTTTGCCATTGAAAAACGTCCAGAAATGTTTGAAGCTACTGACTGAATGAAAGGAGCTGGCATCTCACTCTCTTTGAATCTTCTTTATCATGCTAGGATTAGCAGGAAAAAGCAAAAAATTTCAGAATTGCACCTTGCAATGTGGAGATATTACTGTTTGTGCATTTACAATATTCATTGATTTTTGCCATTGAAAAACGTTTTTCATATACCAGAAATGTTTGAAGCTACTGACTGAATGAAAGGAGCTGGCATCTCACTCTCTTTGAATCTTTTTTATCATGCTAGGATTAGCAGGAAAAAGCAAAAAATTTCAGAATTGCACCTTGCAATGTGGAGATATTACTGTTTGTGCATTTACAATATTCATTGATTTTTGCCATTGAAAAACATGTTTTTCATATACCAGAAATGTTTGAAGCTACTGACTGAATGAAAGGAGCTGGCATCTCACTCTCTTTGAATCTTCTTTATCATGCTAGGATTAAGAGGAAAAAGCAAAAAATTTCAGAATTGCACCTTGCAATGTGGAGATATTACTGTTTGTGCATTTACAATATTCATTGATTTTTGCCATTGAAAAACGTCCAGAAATGTTTGAAGCTACTGACTGAATGAAAGGAGCTGGCATCTCACTCTCTTTGAATCTTCTTTATCATGCTAGGATTAGCAGGAAAAAGCAAAAAATTTCAGAATTGCACCTTGCAATGTGGAGATATTACTGTTTGTGCATTTACAATATTCATTGATTTTTGCCATTGAAAAACATGTTTTTCATATACCAGAAATGTTTGAAGCTACTGACTGAATGAAAGGAGCTGGCATCTCACTCTCTTTGAATCTTCTTTATCATGCTAGGATTAACAGGAAAAAGCAAAAAATTTCAGAATTGCACCTTGCAATGTGGAGATATTACTGTTTGTGCATTTACAATATTCATTGATTTTTGCCATTGAAAAACATGTTTTTCATATACCAGAAATGTTTGAAGCTACTGACTGAATGAAAGGAGCTGGCATCTCACTCTCTTTGAATCTTCTTTATCATGCTAGGATTAACAGGAAAAAGCTAAAAATTTCAGAATTAGACCGTGCAATGTGGAGATATTACTGTTTGTGCATTTACAATATTCATTGATTTTTGCCATTGAAAAACATGTTTTTCATATACCAGAAATGTTTGAAGCTTCTGACTGAATGAAAGGAGCTGGCATCTCACTCTCTTTGAATCTTCTTTATCATGCTAGGATTAGCAGGAAAAAGCAAAAAAATTCAGAATTGCACCTTGCAATGTGGAGATATTACTGTTTGTGCATTTACAATATTCATTGATTTTTGCCATTGAAAAACATGTTTTTCATATACCAGAAATGTTTGAAGCTACTGACTGAATGAAAGGAGCTGGCATCTCACTCTCTTTGAATCTTCTTTATCATGCTAGGATTAACAGGAAAAAGCTAAAAATTTCAGAATTGCACCGTGCAATGTGGAGATATTACTGTTTGTGCATTTACAATATTCATTGATTTTTGCCATTGAAAAACATGTTTTTCATATACCAGAAATGTTTGAAGCTACTGACTGAATGAAAGGAGCTGGCATCTCACTCTCTTTGAATCTTCTTTATCATGCTAGGATTAACAGGAAAAAGCAAAAAATTTCAGAATTGCACCTTGCAATGTGGAGATATTACTGTTTGTGCATTTACAATATTCATTGATTTTTGCCATTGAAAAACATGTTTTTCATATACCAGAAATGTTTGAAGCTACTGACTGAATGAAAGGAGCTGGCATCTCACTCTCTTTGAATCTTCTTTATCATGCTAGGATTAACAGGAAAAAGCTAAAAATTTCAGAATTGCACCGTGCAATGTGGAGATATTACTGTTTGTGCATTTACAATATTCATTGATTTTTGCCATTGAAAAACATATTTTTCATATACCAGAAATGTTTGAAGCTTCTGACTGAATGAAAGGAGCTGGCATCTCACTCTCTTTGAATCTTCTTTATCATGCTAGGATTAGCAGGAAAAAGCAAAAAAATTCAGAATTGCACCTTGCAATGTGGAGATATTACTGTTTGTGCATTTACAATATTCATTGATTTTTGCCATTGAAAAACATGTTTTTCATATACCAGAAATGTTTGAAGCTACTGACTGAATGAAAGGAGCTGGCATCTCACTCTCTTTGAATCTTCTTTATCATGCTAGGATTAGCAGGAAAAAGCAAAAAAATTCAGAATTGCACCTTGCAATGTGGAGATATTACTGTTTGTGCATTTACAATATTCATTGATTTTTGCCATTGAAAAACATGTTTTTCATATACCAGAAATGTTTGAAGCTACTGACTGAATGAAAGGAGCTGGCATCTCACTCTCTTTGAATCTTCTTTATCATGCTAGGATTAACAGGAAAAAGCTAAAAATTTCAGAATTGCACCGTGCAATGTGGAGATATTACTGTTTGTGCATTTACAATATTCATTGATTTTTGCCATTGAAAAACATGTTTTTCATATACCAGAAATGTTTGAAGCTACTGACTGAATGAAAGGAGCTGGCATCTCACTCTCTTTGAATCTTCTTTATCATGCTAGGATTAGCAGGAAAAAGCAAAAAAATTCAGAATTGCACCTTGCAATGTGGAGATATTACTGTTTGTGCATTTACAATATTCATTGATTTTTGCCATTGAAAAACATGTTTTTCATATACCAGAAATGTTTGAAGCTACTGACTGAATGAAAGGAGCTGGCATCTCACTCTCTTTGAATCTTCTTTATCATGCTAGGATTAGCAGGAAAAAGCAAAAAAATTCAGAATTGCACCTTGCAATGTGGAGATATTACTGTTTGTGCATTTACAATATTCATTGATTTTTGCCATTGAAAAACATGTTTTTCATATACCAGAAATGTTTGAAGCTACTGACTGAATGAAAGGAGCTGGCATCTCACTCTCTTTGAATCTTCTTTATCATGCTAGGATTAACAGGAAAAAGCTAAAAATTTCAGAATTGCACCGTGCAATGTGGAGATATTACTGTTTGTGCATTTACAATATTCATTGATTTTTGCCATTGAAAAACATGTTTTTCATATACCAGAAATGTTTGAAGCTACTGACTGAATGAAAGGAGCTGGCATCTCACTCTCTTTGAATCTTCTTTATCATGCTAGGATTAACAGGAAAAAGCAAAAAAATTCAGAATTGCACCTTGCAATGTGGAGATATTACTGTTTGTGCATTTACAATATTCATTGATTTTTGCCATTGAAAAACATGTTTTTCATATACCAGAAATGTTTGAAGCTACTGACTGAATGAAAGGAGCTGGCATCTCACTCTCTTTGAATCTTCTTTATCATGCTAGGATTAACAGGAAAAAGCTAAAAATTTCAGAATTGCACCGTGCAATGTGGAGATATTACTGTTTGTGCATTTACAATATTCATTGATTTTTGCCATTGAAAAACATGTTTTTCATATACCAGAAATGTTTGAAGCTACTGACTGAATGAAAGGAGCTGGCATCTCACTCTCTTTGAATCTTCTTTATCATGCTAGGATTAGCAGGAAAAAGCAAAAAATTTCAGAATTGCACCTTGCAATGTGGAGATATTACTGTTTGTGCATTTACAATATTCATTGATTTTTGCCATTGAAAAACATGTTTTTCATATACCAGAAATGTTTGAAGCTACTGACTGAATGAAAGGAGCTGGCATCTCACTCTCTTTGAATCTTCTTTATCATGCTAGGATTAACAGGAAAAAGCTAAAAATTTCAGAATTGCACCGTGCAATGTGGAGATATTACTGTTTGTGCATTTACAATATTCATTGATTTTTGCCATTGAAAAACATGTTTTTCATATACCAGAAATGTTTGAAGCTACTGACTGAATGAAAGGAGCTGGCATCTCACTCTCTTTGAATCTTCTTTATCATGCTAGGATTAGCAGGAAAAAGCAAAAAATTTCAGAATTGCACCTTGCAATGTGGAGATATTACTGTTTGTGCATTTACAATATTCATTGATTTTTGCCATTGAAAAACATGTTTTTCATATACCAGAAATGTTTGAAGCTACTGACTGAATGAAAGGAGCTGGCATCTCACTCTCTTTGAATCTTCTTTATCATGCTAGGATTAACAGGAAAAAGCTAAAAATTTCAGAATTGCACCGTGCAATGTGGAGATATTACTGTTTGTGCATTTACAATATTCATTGATTTTTGCCATTGAAAAACATGTTTTTCATATACCAGAAATGTTTGAAGCTACTGACTGAATGAAAGGAGCTGGCATCTCACTCTCTTTGAATCTTCTTTATCATGCTAGGATTAGCAGGAAAAAGCAAAAAATTTCAGAATTGCACCTTGCAATGTGGAGATATTACTGTTTGTGCATTTACAATATTCATTGATTTTTGCCATTGAAAAACATGTTTTTCATATACCAGAAATGTTTGAAGCTACTGACTGAATGAAAGGAGCTGGCATCTCACTCTCTTTGAATCTTCTTTATCATGCTAGGATTAACAGGAAAAAGCAAAAAATTTCAGAATTGCACCTTGCAATGTGGAGATATTACTGTTTGTGCATTTACAATATTCATTGATTTTTGCCATTGAAAAACGTCCAGAAATGTTTGAAGCTACTGACTGAATGAAAGGAGCTGGCATCTCACTCTCTTTGAATCTTCTTTATCATGCTAGGATTAAGAGGAAAAAGCAAAAAATTTCTGAATTGCACCTTGCAATGTGGAGATATTACTGTTTGTGCATTTACAATATTCATTGATTTTTGCCATTGAAAAACGTCCAGAAATGTTTGAAGCTACTGACTGAATGAAAGGAGCTGGCATCTCACTCTCTTTGAATCTTCTTTATCATGCTAGGATTAGCAGGAAAAAGCAAAAAATTTCAGAATTGCACCTTGCAATGTGGAGATATTACTGTTTGTGCATTTACAATATTCATTGATTTTTGCCATTGAAAAACGTCCAGAAATGTTTGAAGCTACTGACTGAATGAAAGGAGCTGGCATCTCACTCTCTTTGAATCTTCTTTATCATGCTAGGATTAAGAGGAAAAAGCAAAAAATTTCTGAATTGCACCTTGCAATGTGGAGATATTACTGTTTGTGCATTTACAATATTCATTGATTTTTGCCATTGAAAAACGTCCAGAAATGTTTGAAGCTACTGACTGAATGAAAGGAGCTGGCATCTCACTCTCTTTGAATCTTCTTTATCATGCTAGGATTAGCAGGAAAAAGCAAAAAATTTCAGAATTGCACCTTGCAATGTGGAGATATTACTGTTTGTGCATTTACAATATTCATTGATTTTTGCCATTGAAAAACGTTTTTCATATACCAGAAATGTTTGAAGCTACTGACTGAATGAAAGGAGCTGGCATCTCACTCTCTTTGAATCTTTTTTATCATGCTAGGATTAGCAGGAAAAAGCAAAAAATTTCAGAATTGCACCTTGCAATGTGGAGATATTACTGTTTGTGCATTTACAATATTCATTGATTTTTGCCATTGAAAAACATGTTTTTCATATACCAGAAATGTTTGAAGCTACTGACTGAATGAAAGGAGCTGGCATCTCACTCTCTTTGAATCTTCTTTATCATGCTAGGATTAAGAGGAAAAAGCAAAAAATTTCAGAATTGCACCTTGCAATGTGGAGATATTACTGTTTGTGCATTTACAATATTCATTGATTTTTGCCATTGAAAAACGTCCAGAAATGTTTGAAGCTACTGACTGAATGAAAGGAGCTGGCATCTCACTCTCTTTGAATCTTCTTTATCATGCTAGGATTAGCAGGAAAAAGCAAAAAATTTCAGAATTGCACCTTGCAATGTGGAGATATTACTGTTTGTGCATTTACAATATTCATTGATTTTTGCCATTGAAAAACATGTTTTTCATATACCAGAAATGTTTGAAGCTACTGACTGAATGAAAGGAGCTGGCATCTCACTCTCTTTGAATCTTCTTTATCATGCTAGGATTAACAGGAAAAAGCAAAAAATTTCAGAATTGCACCTTGCAATGTGGAGATATTACTGTTTGTGCATTTACAATATTCATTGATTTTTGCCATTGAAAAACATGTTTTTCATATACCAGAAATGTTTGAAGCTACTGACTGAATGAAAGGAGCTGGCATCTCACTCTCTTTGAATCTTCTTTATCATGCTAGGATTAACAGGAAAAAGCTAAAAATTTCAGAATTAGACCGTGCAATGTGGAGATATTACTGTTTGTGCATTTACAATATTCATTGATTTTTGCCATTGAAAAACATGTTTTTCATATACCAGAAATGTTTGAAGCTTCTGACTGAATGAAAGGAGCTGGCATCTCACTCTCTTTGAATCTTCTTTATCATGCTAGGATTAGCAGGAAAAAGCAAAAAAATTCAGAATTGCACCTTGCAATGTGGAGATATTACTGTTTGTGCATTTACAATATTCATTGATTTTTGCCATTGAAAAACATGTTTTTCATATACCAGAAATGTTTGAAGCTACTGACTGAATGAAAGGAGCTGGCATCTCACTCTCTTTGAATCTTCTTTATCATGCTAGGATTAACAGGAAAAAGCTAAAAATTTCAGAATTGCACCGTGCAATGTGGAGATATTACTGTTTGTGCATTTACAATATTCATTGATTTTTGCCATTGAAAAACATGTTTTTCATATACCAGAAATGTTTGAAGCTACTGACTGAATGAAAGGAGCTGGCATCTCACTCTCTTTGAATCTTCTTTATCATGCTAGGATTAACAGGAAAAAGCAAAAAATTTCAGAATTGCACCTTGCAATGTGGAGATATTACTGTTTGTGCATTTACAATATTCATTGATTTTTGCCATTGAAAAACATGTTTTTCATATACCAGAAATGTTTGAAGCTACTGACTGAATGAAAGGAGCTGGCATCTCACTCTCTTTGAATCTTCTTTATCATGCTAGGATTAACAGGAAAAAGCTAAAAATTTCAGAATTGCACCGTGCAATGTGGAGATATTACTGTTTGTGCATTTACAATATTCATTGATTTTTGCCATTGAAAAACATATTTTTCATATACCAGAAATGTTTGAAGCTTCTGACTGAATGAAAGGAGCTGGCATCTCACTCTCTTTGAATCTTCTTTATCATGCTAGGATTAGCAGGAAAAAGCAAAAAAATTCAGAATTGCACCTTGCAATGTGGAGATATTACTGTTTGTGCATTTACAATATTCATTGATTTTTGCCATTGAAAAACATGTTTTTCATATACCAGAAATGTTTGAAGCTACTGACTGAATGAAAGGAGCTGGCATCTCACTCTCTTTGAATCTTCTTTATCATGCTAGGATTAGCAGGAAAAAGCAAAAAAATTCAGAATTGCACCTTGCAATGTGGAGATATTACTGTTTGTGCATTTACAATATTCATTGATTTTTGCCATTGAAAAACATGTTTTTCATATACCAGAAATGTTTGAAGCTACTGACTGAATGAAAGGAGCTGGCATCTCACTCTCTTTGAATCTTCTTTATCATGCTAGGATTAACAGGAAAAAGCTAAAAATTTCAGAATTGCACCGTGCAATGTGGAGATATTACTGTTTGTGCATTTACAATATTCATTGATTTTTGCCATTGAAAAACATGTTTTTCATATACCAGAAATGTTTGAAGCTACTGACTGAATGAAAGGAGCTGGCATCTCACTCTCTTTGAATCTTCTTTATCATGCTAGGATTAGCAGGAAAAAGCAAAAAAATTCAGAATTGCACCTTGCAATGTGGAGATATTACTGTTTGTGCATTTACAATATTCATTGATTTTTGCCATTGAAAAACATGTTTTTCATATACCAGAAATGTTTGAAGCTACTGACTGAATGAAAGGAGCTGGCATCTCACTCTCTTTGAATCTTCTTTATCATGCTAGGATTAGCAGGAAAAAGCAAAAAAATTCAGAATTGCACCTTGCAATGTGGAGATATTACTGTTTGTGCATTTACAATATTCATTGATTTTTGCCATTGAAAAACATGTTTTTCATATACCAGAAATGTTTGAAGCTACTGACTGAATGAAAGGAGCTGGCATCTCACTCTCTTTGAATCTTCTTTATCATGCTAGGATTAACAGGAAAAAGCTAAAAATTTCAGAATTGCACCGTGCAATGTGGAGATATTACTGTTTGTGCATTTACAATATTCATTGATTTTTGCCATTGAAAAACATGTTTTTCATATACCAGAAATGTTTGAAGCTACTGACTGAATGAAAGGAGCTGGCATCTCACTCTCTTTGAATCTTCTTTATCATGCTAGGATTAACAGGAAAAAGCAAAAAAATTCAGAATTGCACCTTGCAATGTGGAGATATTACTGTTTGTGCATTTACAATATTCATTGATTTTTGCCATTGAAAAACATGTTTTTCATATACCAGAAATGTTTGAAGCTACTGACTGAATGAAAGGAGCTGGCATCTCACTCTCTTTGAATCTTCTTTATCATGCTAGGATTAACAGGAAAAAGCTAAAAATTTCAGAATTGCACCGTGCAATGTGGAGATATTACTGTTTGTGCATTTACAATATTCATTGATTTTTGCCATTGAAAAACATGTTTTTCATATACCAGAAATGTTTGAAGCTACTGACTGAATGAAAGGAGCTGGCATCTCACTCTCTTTGAATCTTCTTTATCATGCTAGGATTAGCAGGAAAAAGCAAAAAATTTCAGAATTGCACCTTGCAATGTGGAGATATTACTGTTTGTGCATTTACAATATTCATTGATTTTTGCCATTGAAAAACATGTTTTTCATATACCAGAAATGTTTGAAGCTACTGACTGAATGAAAGGAGCTGGCATCTCACTCTCTTTGAATCTTCTTTATCATGCTAGGATTAACAGGAAAAAGCTAAAAATTTCAGAATTGCACCGTGCAATGTGGAGATATTACTGTTTGTGCATTTACAATATTCATTGATTTTTGCCATTGAAAAACATGTTTTTCATATACCAGAAATGTTTGAAGCTACTGACTGAATGAAAGGAGCTGGCATCTCACTCTCTTTGAATCTTCTTTATCATGCTAGGATTAGCAGGAAAAAGCAAAAAATTTCAGAATTGCACCTTGCAATGTGGAGATATTACTGTTTGTGCATTTACAATATTCATTGATTTTTGCCATTGAAAAACATGTTTTTCATATACCAGAAATGTTTGAAGCTACTGACTGAATGAAAGGAGCTGGCATCTCACTCTCTTTGAATCTTCTTTATCATGCTAGGATTAACAGGAAAAAGCTAAAAATTTCAGAATTGCACCGTGCAATGTGGAGATATTACTGTTTGTGCATTTACAATATTCATTGATTTTTGCCATTGAAAAACATGTTTTTCATATACCAGAAATGTTTGAAGCTACTGACTGAATGAAAGGAGCTGGCATCTCACTCTCTTTGAATCTTCTTTATCATGCTAGGATTAGCAGGAAAAAGCAAAAAATTTCAGAATTGCACCTTGCAATGTGGAGATATTACTGTTTGTGCATTTACAATATTCATTGATTTTTGCCATTGAAAAACATGTTTTTCATATACCAGAAATGTTTGAAGCTACTGACTGAATGAAAGGAGCTGGCATCTCACTCTCTTTGAATCTTCTTTATCATGCTAGGATTAACAGGAAAAAGCAAAAAATTTCAGAATTGCACCTTGCAATGTGGAGATATTACTGTTTGTGCATTTACAATATTCATTGATTTTTGCCATTGAAAAACATGTTTTTCATATACCAGAAATGTTTGAAGCTACTGACTGAATGAAAGGAGCTGGCATCTCACTCTCTTTGAATCTTCTTTATCATGCTAGGATTAGCAGGAAAAAGCAAAAAATTTCAGAATTGCACCTTGCAATGTGGAGATATTACTGTTTGTGCATTTACAATATTCATTGATTTTTGCCATTGAAAAACATGTTTTTCATATACCAGAAATGTTTGAAGCTACTGACTGAATGAAAGGAGCTGGCATCTCACTCTCTTTGAATCTTCTTTATCATGCTAGGATTAACAGGAAAAAGCAAAAAATTTCAGAATTGCACCTTGCAATGTGGAGATATTACTGTTTGTGCATTTACAATATTCATTGATTTTTGCCATTGAAAAACATGTTTTTCATATACCAGAAATGTTTGAAGCTACTGACTGAATGAAAGGAGCTGGCATCTCACTCTCTTTGAATCTTCTTTATCATGCTAGGATTAACAGGAAAAAGCTAAAAATTTCAGAATTGCACCGTGCAATGTGGAGATATTACTGTTTGTGCATTTACAATATTCATTGATTTTTGCCATTGAAAAACATGTTTTTCATATACCAGAAATGTTTGAAGCTTCTGACTGAATGAAAGGAGCTGGCATCTCACTCTCTTTGAATCTTCTTTATCATGCTAGGATTAGCAGGAAAAAGCAAAAAAATTCAGAATTGCACCTTGCAATGTGGAGATATTACTGTTTGTGCATTTACAATATTCATTGATTTTTGCCATTGAAAAACATGTTTTTCATATACCAGAAATGTTTGAAGCTACTGACTGAATGAAAGGAGCTGGCATCTCACTCTCTTTGAATCTTCTTTATCATGCTAGGATTAACAGGAAAAAGCTAAAAATTTCAGAATTGCACCGTGCAATGTGGAGATATTACTGTTTGTGCATTTACAATATTCATTGATTTTTGCCATTGAAAAACATGTTTTTCATATACCAGAAATGTTTGAAGCTACTGACTGAATGAAAGGAGCTGGCATCTCACTCTCTTTGAATCTTCTTTATCATGCTAGGATTAACAGGAAAAAGCAAAAAATTTCAGAATTGCACCTTGCAATGTGGAGATATTACTGTTTGTGCATTTACAATATTCATTGATTTTTGCCATTGAAAAACATGTTTTTCATATACCAGAAATGTTTGAAGCTACTGACTGAATGAAAGGAGCTGGCATCTCACTCTCTTTGAATCTTCTTTATCATGCTAGGATTAACAGGAAAAAGCTAAAAATTTCAGAATTGCACCGTGCAATGTGGAGATATTACTGTTTGTGCATTTACAATATTCATTGATTTTTGCCATTGAAAAACATGTTTTTCATATACCAGAAATGTTTGAAGCTTCTGACTGAATGAAAGGAGCTGGCATCTCACTCTCTTTGAATCTTCTTTATCATGCTAGGATTAGCAGGAAAAAGCAAAAAAATTCAGAATTGCACCTTGCAATGTGGAGATATTACTGTTTGTGCATTTACAATATTCATTGATTTTTGCCATTGAAAAACATGTTTTTCATATACCAGAAATGTTTGAAGCTACTGACTGAATGAAAGGAGCTGGCATCTCACTCTCTTTGAATCTTCTTTATCATGCTAGGATTAACAGGAAAAAGCTAAAAATTTCAGAATTGCACCGTGCAATGTGGAGATATTACTGTTTGTGCATTTACAATATTCATTGATTTTTGCCATTGAAAAACATGTTTTTCATATACCAGAAATGTTTGAAGCTTCTGACTGAATGAAAGGAGCTGGCATCTCACTCTCTTTGAATCTTCTTTATCATGCTAGGATTAGCAGGAAAAAGCAAAAAAATTCAGAATTGCACCTTGCAATGTGGAGATATTACTGTTTGTGCATTTACAATATTCATTGATTTTTGCCATTGAAAAACATGTTTTTCATATACCAGAAATGTTTGAAGCTACTGACTGAATGAAAGGAGCTGGCATCTCACTCTCTTTGAATCTTCTTTATCATGCTAGGATTAACAGGAAAAAGCTAAAAATTTCAGAATTGCACCGTGCAATGTGGAGATATTACTGTTTGTGCATTTACAATATTCATTGATTTTTGCCATTGAAAAACATGTTTTTCATATACCAGAAATGTTTGAAGCTACTGACTGAATGAAAGGAGCTGGCATCTCACTCTCTTTGAATCTTCTTTATCATGCTAGGATTAGCAGGAAAAAGCAAAAAATTTCAGAATTGCACCTTGCAATGTGGAGATATTACTGTTTGTGCATTTACAATATTCATTGATTTTTGCCATTGAAAAACATGTTTTTCATGTACCAGAAATGTTTGAAGCTACTGACTGAATGAAAGGAGCTGGCATCTCACTCTCTTTGAATCTTCTTTATCATGCTAGGATTAACAGGAAAAAGCAAAAAATTTCAGAATTGCACCTTGCAATGTGGAGATATTACTGTTTGTGCATTTACAATATTCATTGATTTTTGCCATTGAAAAACATGTTTTTCATATACCAGAAATGTTTGAAGCTACTGACTGAATGAAAGGAGCTGGCATCTCACTCTCTTTGAATCTTCTTTATCATGCTAGGATTAGCAGGAAAAAGCAAAAAATTTCTAATTGCACCTTGCAATGTGGAGATATTACTGTTTGTGCATTTACAATATTCATTGATTTTTGCCATTGAAAAACATGTTTTTCATATACCAGAAATGTTTGAAGCTACTGACTGAATGAAAGGAGCTGGCATCTCACTCTCTTTGAATCTTCTTTATCATGCTAGGATTAGCAGGAAAAAGCAAAAAATTTCAGAATTGCACCTTGCAATGTGGAGATATTACTGTTTGTGCATTTACAATATTCATTGATTTTTGCCATTGAAAAACATGTTTTTCATATACCAGAAATGTTTGAAGCTACTGACTGAATGAAAGGAGCTGGCATCTCACTCTCTTTGAATCTTCTTTATCATGCTAGGATTAACAGGAAAAAGCTAAAAATTTCAGAATTGCACCGTGCAATGTGGAGATATTACTGTTTGTGCATTTACAATATTCATTGATTTTTGCCATTGAAAAACATGTTTTTCATATACCAGAAATGTTTGAAGCTACTGACTGAATGAAAGGAGCTGGCATCTCACTCTCTTTGAATCTTCTTTATCATGCTAGGATTAGCAGGAAAAAGCAAAAAATTTCAGAATTGCACCTTGCAATGTGGAGATATTACTGTTTGTGCATTTACAATATTCATTGATTTTTGCCATTGAAAAACATGTTTTTCATATACCAGAAATGTTTGAAGCTACTGACTGAATGAAAGGAGCTGGCATCTCACTCTCTTTGAATCTTCTTTATCATGCTAGGATTAACAGGAAAAAGCAAAAAATTTCAGAATTGCACCTTGCAATGTGGAGATATTACTGTTTGTGCATTTACAATATTCATTGATTTTTGCCATTGAAAAACATGTTTTTCATATACCAGAAATGTTTGAAGCTACTGACTGAATGAAAGGAGCTGGCATCTCACTCTCTTTGAATCTTCTTTATCATGCTAGGATTAGCAGGAAAAAGCAAAAAATTTCAGAATTGCACCTTGCAATGTGGAGATATTACTGTTTGTGCATTTACAATATTCATTGATTTTTGCCATTGAAAAACATGTTTTTCATATACCAGAAATGTTTGAAGCTACTGACTGAATGAAAGGAGCTGGCATCTCACTCTCTTTGAATCTTCTTTATCATGCTAGGATTAACAGGAAAAAGCAAAAAATTTCAGAATTGCACCTTGCAATGTGGAGATATTACTGTTTGTGCATTTACAATATTCATTGATTTTTGCCATTGAAAAACATGTTTTTCATATACCAGAAATGTTTGAAGCTACTGACTGAATGAAAGGAGCTGGCATCTCACTCTCTTTGAATCTTCTTTATCATGCTAGGATTAACAGGAAAAAGCTAAAAATTTCAGAATTGCACCGTGCAATGTGGAGATATTACTGTTTGTGCATTTACAATATTCATTGATTTTTGCCATTGAAAAACATGTTTTTCATATACCAGAAATGTTTGAAGCTTCTGACTGAATGAAAGGAGCTGGCATCTCACTCTCTTTGAATCTTCTTTATCATGCTAGGATTAGCAGGAAAAAGCAAAAAAATTCAGAATTGCACCTTGCAATGTGGAGATATTACTGTTTGTGCATTTACAATATTCATTGATTTTTGCCATTGAAAAACATGTTTTTCATATACCAGAAATGTTTGAAGCTACTGACTGAATGAAAGGAGCTGGCATCTCACTCTCTTTGAATCTTCTTTATCATGCTAGGATTAACAGGAAAAAGCTAAAAATTTCAGAATTGCACCGTGCAATGTGGAGATATTACTGTTTGTGCATTTACAATATTCATTGATTTTTGCCATTGAAAAACATGTTTTTCATATACCAGAAATGTTTGAAGCTACTGACTGAATGAAAGGAGCTGGCATCTCACTCTCTTTGAATCTTCTTTATCATGCTAGGATTAACAGGAAAAAGCAAAAAATTTCAGAATTGCACCTTGCAATGTGGAGATATTACTGTTTGTGCATTTACAATATTCATTGATTTTTGCCATTGAAAAACATGTTTTTCATATACCAGAAATGTTTGAAGCTACTGACTGAATGAAAGGAGCTGGCATCTCACTCTCTTTGAATCTTCTTTATCATGCTAGGATTAACAGGAAAAAGCTAAAAATTTCAGAATTGCACCGTGCAATGTGGAGATATTACTGTTTGTGCATTTACAATATTCATTGATTTTTGCCATTGAAAAACATGTTTTTCATATACCAGAAATGTTTGAAGCTTCTGACTGAATGAAAGGAGCTGGCATCTCACTCTCTTTGAATCTTCTTTATCATGCTAGGATTAGCAGGAAAAAGCAAAAAAATTCAGAATTGCACCTTGCAATGTGGAGATATTACTGTTTGTGCATTTACAATATTCATTGATTTTTGCCATTGAAAAACATGTTTTTCATATACCAGAAATGTTTGAAGCTACTGACTGAATGAAAGGAGCTGGCATCTCACTCTCTTTGAATATTCTTTATCATGCTAGGATTAACAGGAAAAAGCTAAAAATTTCAGAATTGCACCGTGCAATGTGGAGATATTACTGTTTGTGCATTTACAATATTCATTGATTTTTGCCATTGAAAAACATGTTTTTCATATACCAGAAATGTTTGAAGCTTCTGACTGAATGAAAGGAGCTGGCATCTCACTCTCTTTGAATCTTCTTTATCATGCTAGGATTAGCAGGAAAAAGCAAAAAAATTCAGAATTGCACCTTGCAATGTGGAGATATTACTGTTTGTGCATTTACAATATTCATTGATTTTTGCCATTGAAAAACATGTTTTTCATATACCAGAAATGTTTGAAGCTACTGACTGAATGAAAGGAGCTGGCATCTCACTCTCTTTGAATCTTCTTTATCATGCTAGGATTAACAGGAAAAAGCTAAAAATTTCAGAATTGCACCGTGCAATGTGGAGATATTACTGTTTGTGCATTTACAATATTCATTGATTTTTGCCATTGAAAAACATGTTTTTCATATACCAGAAATGTTTGAAGCTACTGACTGAATGAAAGGAGCTGGCATCTCACTCTCTTTGAATCTTCTTTATCATGCTAGGATTAGCAGGAAAAAGCAAAAAATTTCAGAATTGCACCTTGCAATGTGGAGATATTACTGTTTGTGCATTTACAATATTCATTGATTTTTGCCATTGAAAAACATGTTTTTCATATACCAGAAATGTTTGAAGCTACTGACTGAATGAAAGGAGCTGGCATCTCACTCTCTTTGAATCTTCTTTATCATGCTAGGATTAACAGGAAAAAGCAAAAAATTTCAGAATTGCACCTTGCAATGTGGAGATATTACTGTTTGTGCATTTACAATATTCATTGATTTTTGCCATTGAAAAACATGTTTTTCATATACCAGAAATGTTTGAAGCTACTGACTGAATGAAAGGAGCTGGCATCTCACTCTCTTTGAATCTTCTTTATCATGCTAGGATTAGCAGGAAAAAGCAAAAAATTTCTAATTGCACCTTGCAATGTGGAGATATTACTGTTTGTGCATTTACAATATTCATTGATTTTTGCCATTGAAAAACATGTTTTTCATATACCAGAAATGTTTGAAGCTACTGACTGAATGAAAGGAGCTGGCATCTCACTCTCTTTGAATCTTCTTTATCATGCTAGGATTAACAGGAAAAAGCTAAAAATTTCAGAATTGCACCGTGCAATGTGGAGATATTACTGTTTGTGCATTTACAATATTCATTGATTTTTGCCATTGAAAAACATGTTTTTCATATACCAGAAATGTTTGAAGCTACTGACTGAATGAAAGGAGCTGGCATCTCACTCTCTTTGAATCTTCTTTATCATGCTAGGATTAACAGGAAAAAGCAAAAAATTTCAGAATTGCACCTTGCAATGTGGAGATATTACTGTTTGTGCATTTACAATATTCATTGATTTTTGCCATTGAAAAACGTCCAGAAATGTTTGAAGCTACTGACTGAATGAAAGGAGCTGGCATCTCACTCTCTTTGAATCTTCTTTATCATGCTAGGATTAACAGGAAAAAGCTAAAAATTTCAGAATTGCATCGTGCAATGTGGAGATATTACTGTTTGTGCATTTACAATATTCATTGATTTTTGCCATTGAAAAACATGTTTTTCATATACCAGAAATGTTTGAAGCTACTGACTGAATGAAAGGAGCTGGCATCTCACTCTCTTTGAATCTTCTTTATCATGCTAGGATTAGCAGGAAAAAGCAAAAAATTTCAGAATTGCACCTTGCAATGTGGAGATATTACTGTTTGTGCATTTACAATATTCATTGATTTTTGCCATTGAAAAACATGTTTTTCATATACCAGAAATGTTTGAAGCTACTGACTGAATGAAAGGAGCTGGCATCTCACTCTCTTTGAATCTTCTTTATCATGCTAGGATTAACAAAAAAAAGCAAAAAATTTCAGAATTGCACCTTGCAATGTGGAGATATTACTGTTTGTGCATTTACAATATTCATTGATTTTTGCCATTGAAAAACATGTTTTTCATATACCAGAAATGTTTGAAGCTACTGACTGAATGAAAGGAGCTGGCATCTCACTCTCTTTGAATCTTCTTTATCATGCTAGGATTAACAGGAAAAAGCAAAAAATTTCAGAATTGCACCTTGCAATGTGGAGATATTACTGTTTGTGCATTTACAATATTCATTGATTTTTGCCATTGAAAAACGTCCAGAAATGTTTGAAGCTACTGACTGAATGAAAGGAGCTGGCATCTCACTCTCTTTGAATCTTATTTATCATGCTAGGATTAACAGGAAAAAGCTAAAAATTTCAGAATTGCACCGTGCAATGTGGAGATATTACTGTTTGTGCATTTACAATATTCATTGATTTTTGCCATTGAAAAACATGTTTTTCATATACCAGAAATGTTTGAAGCTACTGACTGAATGAAAGGAGCTGGCATCTCACTCTCTTTGAATCTTCTTTATCATGCTAGGATTAGCAGGAAAAAGCAAAAAATTTCAGAATTGCACCTTGCAATGTGGAGATATTACTGTTTGTGCATTTACAATATTCATTGATTTTTGCCATTGAAAAACATGTTTTTCATATACCAGAAATGTTTGAAGCTACTGACTGAATGAAAGGAGCTGGCATCTCACTCTCTTTGAATCTTCTTTATCATGCTAGGATTAACAGGAAAAAGCAAAAAATTTCAGAATTGCACCTTGCAATGTGGAGATATTACTGTTTGTGCATTTACAATATTCATTGATTTTTGCCATTGAAAAACATGTTTTTCATATACCAGAAATGTTTGAAGCTACTGACTGAATGAAAGGAGCTGGCATCTCACTCTCTTTGAATCTTCTTTATCATGCTAGGATTAACAGGAAAAAGCAAAAAATTTCAGAATTGCACCTTGCAATGTGGAGATATTACTGTTTGTGCATTTACAATATTCATTGATTTTTGCCATTGAAAAACGTCCAGAAATGTTTGAAGCTACTGACTGAATGAAAGGAGCTGGCATCTCACTCTCTTTGAATCTTCTTTATCATGCTAGGACTAGCAGGAAAAAGCAAAAAATTTCCGAATTGCACCTTGCAATGTGGAGATATTACTGTTTGTGCATTTACAATATTCATTGATTTTTGCCATTGAAAAACATGTTTTTCATATACCAGAAATGTTTGAAGCTACTGACTGAATGAAAGGAGCTGGCATCTCACTCTCTTTGAATCTTCTTTATCATGCTAGGATTAGCAGGATAAAGCAAAAAATTTCAGAATTGCACCTTGCAATGTGGAGATATTACTGTTTGTGCATTTACAATATTCATTGATTTTTGCCATTGAAAAACATGTTTTTCATATACCAGAAATGTTTGAAGCTACTGACTGAATGAAAGGAGCTGGCATCTCACTCTCTTTGAATCTTCTTTATCATGCTAGGATTAACAGGAAAAAGCAAAAAATTTCAGAATTGCACCTTGCAATGAGGAGATATTACTGTTTGTGCATTTACAATATTCATTGATTTTTGCCATTGAAAAACGTCCAGAAATGTTTGAAGCTACTGACTGAATGAAAGGAGCTGGCATCTCACTCTCTTTGAATCTTCTTTATCATGCTAGGATTAGCAGGAAAAAGCAAAAAATTTCAGAATTGCACCTTGCAATGTGGAGATATTACTGTTTGTGCATTTACAATATTCATTGATTTTTGCCATTGAAAAACATGTTTTTCATATACCAGAAATGTTTGAAGCTACTGACTGAATGAAAGGAGCTGGCATCTCACTCTCTTTGAATCTTCTTTATCATGCTAGGATTAACAGGAAAAAGCTAAAAATTTCAGAATTGCACCGTGCAATGTGGAGATATTACTGTTTGTGCATTTACAATATTCATTGATTTTTGCCATTGAAAAACATGTTTTTCATATACCAGAAATGTTTGAAGCTACTGACTGAATGAAAGGAGCTGGCATCTCACTCTCTTTGAATCTTCTTTATTATGCTAGGATTAGCAGGAAAAAGCAAAAAATTTCAGAATTGCACCTTGCAATGTGGAGATATTACTGTTTGTGCATTTACAATATTCATTGATTTTTGCCATTGAAAAACATGTTTTTCATATACCAGAAATGTTTGAAGCTACTGACTGAATGAAAGGAGCTGGCATCTCACTCTCTTTGAATCTTCTTTATCATGCTAGGATTAACAGGAAAAAGCAAAAAATTTCAGAATTGCACCTTGCAATGTGGAGATATTACTGTTTGTGCATTTACAATATTCATTGATTTTTGCCATTGAAAAACATGTTTTTCATATACCAGAAATGTTTGAAGCTACTGACTGAATGAAAGGAGCTGGCATCTCACTCTTTTTGAATCTTCTTTATCATGCTAGGATTAACAGGAAAAAGCAAAAAATTTCAGAATTGCACCTTGCAATGTGGAGATATTACTGTTTGTGCATTTACAATATTCATTGATTTTTGCCATTGAAAAACGTCCAGAAATGTTTGAAGCTACTGACTGAATGAAAGGAGCTGGCATCTCACTCTCTTTGAATCTTCTTTACCATGCTAGGATTAAGAGGAAAAAGCAAAAAATTTCTGAATTGCACCTTGCAATGTGGAGATATTACTGTTTGTGCATTTACAATATTCATTGATTTTTGCCATTGAAAAACGTCCAGAAATGTTTGAAGCTACTGACTGAATGAAAGGAGCTGGCATCTCACTCTCTTTGAATCTTCTTTATCATGCTAGGATTAGCAGGAAAAAGCAAAAAATTTCAGAATTGCACCTTGCAATGTGGAGATATTACTGTTTGTGCATTTACAATATTCATTGATTTTTGCCATTGAAAAACATGTTTTTCATATACCAGAAATGTTTGAAGCTACTGACTGAATGAAAGGAGCTGGCATCTCACTCTCTTTGAATCTTCTTTATCATGCTAGGATTAAGAGGAAAAAGCAAAAAATTTCAGAATTGCACCTTGCAATGTGGAGATATTACTGTTTGTGCATTTACAATATTCATTGATTTTTGCCATTGAAAAACGTCCAGAAATGTTTGAAGCTACTGACTGAATGAAAGGAGCTGGCATCTCACTCTCTTTGAATCTTCTTTATCATGCTAGGATTAGCAGGAAAAAGCAAAAAATTTCAGAATTGCACCTTGCAATGTGGAGATATTACTGTTTGTGCATTTACAATATTCATTGATTTTTGCCATTGAAAAACATGTTTTTCATATACCAGAAATGTTTGAAGCTACTGACTGAATGAAAGGAGCTGGCATCTCACTCTCTTTGAATCTTCTTTATCATGCTAGGATTAACAAAAAAAAGCAAAAAATTTCAGAATTGCACCTTGCAATGTGGAGATATTACTGTTTGTGCATTTACAATATTCATTGATTTTTGCCATTGAAAAACATGTTTTTCATATACCAGAAATGTTTGAAGCTACTGACTGAATGAAAGGAGCTGGCATCTCACTCTCTTTGAATCTTCTTTATCATGCTAGGATTAACAGGAAAAAGCAAAAAATTTCAGAATTGCACCTTGCAATGTGGAGATATTACTGTTTGTGCATTTACAATATTCATTGATTTTTGCCATTGAAAAACGTCCAGAAATGTTTGAAGCTACTGACTGAATGAAAGGAGCTGGCATCTCACTCTCTTTGAATCTTATTTATCATGCTAGGATTAACAGGAAAAAGCTAAAAATTTCAGAATTGCACCGTGCAATGTGGAGATATTACTGTTTGTGCATTTACAATATTCATTGATTTTTGCCATTGAAAAACATGTTTTTCATATACCAGAAATGTTTGAAGCTACTGACTGAATGAAAGGAGCTGGCATCTCACTCTCTTTGAATCTTCTTTATCATGCTAGGATTAGCAGGAAAAAGCAAAAAATTTCAGAATTGCACCTTGCAATGTGGAGATATTACTGTTTGTGCATTTACAATATTCATTGATTTTTGCCATTGAAAAACATGTTTTTCATATACCAGAAATGTTTGAAGCTACTGACTGAATGAAAGGAGCTGGCATCTCACTCTCTTTGAATCTTCTTTATCATGCTAGGATTAACAGGAAAAAGCAAAAAATTTCAGAATTGCACCTTGCAATGTGGAGATATTACTGTTTGTGCATTTACAATATTCATTGATTTTTGCCATTGAAAAACATGTTTTTCATATACCAGAAATGTTTGAAGCTACTGACTGAATGAAAGGAGCTGGCATCTCACTCTCTTTGAATCTTCTTTATCATGCTAGGATTAACAGGAAAAAGCAAAAAATTTCAGAATTGCACCTTGCAATGTGGAGATATTACTGTTTGTGCATTTACAATATTCATTGATTTTTGCCATTGAAAAACGTCCAGAAATGTTTGAAGCTACTGACTGAATGAAAGGAGCTGGCATCTCACTCTCTTTGAATCTTCTTTATCATGCTAGGACTAGCAGGAAAAAGCAAAAAATTTCCGAATTGCACCTTGCAATGTGGAGATATTACTGTTTGTGCATTTACAATATTCATTGATTTTTGCCATTGAAAAACATGTTTTTCATATACCAGAAATGTTTGAAGCTACTGACTGAATGAAAGGAGCTGGCATCTCACTCTCTTTGAATCTTCTTTATCATGCTAGGATTAGCAGGATAAAGCAAAAAATTTCAGAATTGCACCTTGCAATGTGGAGATATTACTGTTTGTGCATTTACAATATTCATTGATTTTTGCCATTGAAAAACATGTTTTTCATATACCAGAAATGTTTGAAGCTACTGACTGAATGAAAGGAGCTGGCATCTCACTCTCTTTGAATCTTCTTTATCATGCTAGGATTAACAGGAAAAAGCAAAAAATTTCAGAATTGCACCTTGCAATGAGGAGATATTACTGTTTGTGCATTTACAATATTCATTGATTTTTGCCATTGAAAAACGTCCAGAAATGTTTGAAGCTACTGACTGAATGAAAGGAGCTGGCATCTCACTCTCTTTGAATCTTCTTTATCATGCTAGGATTAGCAGGAAAAAGCAAAAAATTTCAGAATTGCACCTTGCAATGTGGAGATATTACTGTTTGTGCATTTACAATATTCATTGATTTTTGCCATTGAAAAACATGTTTTTCATATACCAGAAATGTTTGAAGCTACTGACTGAATGAAAGGAGCTGGCATCTCACTCTCTTTGAATCTTCTTTATCATGCTAGGATTAACAGGAAAAAGCTAAAAATTTCAGAATTGCACCGTGCAATGTGGAGATATTACTGTTTGTGCATTTACAATATTCATTGATTTTTGCCATTGAAAAACATGTTTTTCATATACCAGAAATGTTTGAAGCTACTGACTGAATGAAAGGAGCTGGCATCTCACTCTCTTTGAATCTTCTTTATTATGCTAGGATTAGCAGGAAAAAGCAAAAAATTTCAGAATTGCACCTTGCAATGTGGAGATATTACTGTTTGTGCATTTACAATATTCATTGATTTTTGCCATTGAAAAACATGTTTTTCATATACCAGAAATGTTTGAAGCTACTGACTGAATGAAAGGAGCTGGCATCTCACTCTCTTTGAATCTTCTTTATCATGCTAGGATTAACAGGAAAAAGCAAAAAATTTCAGAATTGCACCTTGCAATGTGGAGATATTACTGTTTGTGCATTTACAATATTCATTGATTTTTGCCATTGAAAAACATGTTTTTCATATACCAGAAATGTTTGAAGCTACTGACTGAATGAAAGGAGCTGGCATCTCACTCTTTTTGAATCTTCTTTATCATGCTAGGATTAACAGGAAAAAGCAAAAAATTTCAGAATTGCACCTTGCAATGTGGAGATATTACTGTTTGTGCATTTACAATATTCATTGATTTTTGCCATTGAAAAACGTCCAGAAATGTTTGAAGCTACTGACTGAATGAAAGGAGCTGGCATCTCACTCTCTTTGAATCTTCTTTACCATGCTAGGATTAAGAGGAAAAAGCAAAAAATTTCTGAATTGCACCTTGCAATGTGGAGATATTACTGTTTGTGCATTTACAATATTCATTGATTTTTGCCATTGAAAAACGTCCAGAAATGTTTGAAGCTACTGACTGAATGAAAGGAGCTGGCATCTCACTCTCTTTGAATCTTCTTTATCATGCTAGGATTAGCAGGAAAAAGCAAAAAATTTCAGAATTGCACCTTGCAATGTGGAGATATTACTGTTTGTGCATTTACAATATTCATTGATTTTTGCCATTGAAAAACATGTTTTTCATATACCAGAAATGTTTGAAGCTACTGACTGAATGAAAGGAGCTGGCATCTCACTCTCTTTGAATCTTCTTTATCATGCTAGGATTAAGAGGAAAAAGCAAAAAATTTCAGAATTGCACCTTGCAATGTGGAGATATTACTGTTTGTGCATTTACAATATTCATTGATTTTTGCCATTGAAAAACGTCCAGAAATGTTTGAAGCTACTGACTGAATGAAAGGAGCTGGCATCTCACTCTCTTTGAATCTTCTTTATCATGCTAGGATTAGCAGGAAAAAGCAAAAAATTTCAGAATTGCACCTTGCAATGTGGAGATATTACTGTTTGTGCATTTACAATATTCATTGATTTTTGCCATTGAAAAACATGTTTTTCATATACCAGAAATGTTTGAAGCTACTGACTGAATGAAAGGAGCTGGCATCTCACTCTCTTTGAATCTTCTTTATCATGCTAGGATTAACAGGAAAAAGCAAAAAATTTCAGAATTGCACCTTGCAATGTGGAGATATTACTGTTTGTGCATTTACAATATTCATTGATTTTTGCCATTGAAAAACATGTTTTTCATATACCAGAAATGTTTGAAGCTACTGACTGAATGAAAGGAGCTGGCATCTCACTCTCTTTGAATCTTCTTTATCATGCTAGGATTAACAGGAAAAAGCTAAAAATTTCAGAATTGCACCGTGCAATGTGGAGATATTACTGTTTGTGCATTTACAATATTCATTGATTTTTGCCATTGAAAAACATGTTTTTCATATACCAGAAATGTTTGAAGCTTCTGACTGAATGAAAGGAGCTGGCATCTCACTCTCTTTGAATCTTCTTTATCATGCTAGGATTAGCAGGAAAAAGCAAAAAAATTCAGAATTGCACCTTGCAATGTGGAGATATTACTGTTTGTGCATTTACAATATTCATTGATTTTTGCCATTGAAAAACATGTTTTTCATATACCAGAAATGTTTGAAGCTACTGACTGAATGAAAGGAGCTGGCATCTCACTCTCTTTGAATCTTCTTTATCATGCTAGGATTAACAGGAAAAAGCTAAAAATTTCAGAATTGCACCGTGCAATGTGGAGATATTACTGTTTGTGCATTTACAATATTCATTGATTTTTGCCATTGAAAAACATGTTTTTCATATACCAGAAATGTTTGAAGCTACTGACTGAATGAAAGGAGCTGGCATCTCACTCTCTTTGAATCTTCTTTATCATGCTAGGATTAACAGGAAAAAGCAAAAAATTTCAGAATTGCACCTTGCAATGTGGAGATATTACTGTTTGTGCATTTACAATATTCATTGATTTTTGCCATTGAAAAACATGTTTTTCATATACCAGAAATGTTTGAAGCTACTGACTGAATGAAAGGAGCTGGCATCTCACTCTCTTTGAATCTTCTTTATCATGCTAGGATTAACAGGAAAAAGCTAAAAATTTCAGAATTGCACCGTGCAATGTGGAGATATTACTGTTTGTGCATTTACAATATTCATTGATTTTTGCCATTGAAAAACATATTTTTCATATACCAGAAATGTTTGAAGCTTCTGACTGAATGAAAGGAGCTGGCATCTCTCTCTCTTTGAATCTTCTTTATCATGCTAGGATTAGCAGGAAAAAGCAAAAAAATTCAGAATTGCACCTTGCAATGTGGAGATATTACTGTTTGTGCATTTACAATATTCATTGATTTTTGCCATTGAAAAACATGTTTTTCATATACCAGAAATGTTTGAAGCTACTGACTGAATGAAAGGAGCTGGCATCTCACTCTCTTTGAATCTTCTTTATCATGCTAGGATTAGCAGGAAAAAGCAAAAAAATTCAGAATTGCACCTTGCAATGTGGAGATATTACTGTTTGTGCATTTACAATATTCATTGATTTTTGCCATTGAAAAACATGTTTTTCATATACCAGAAATGTTTGAAGCTACTGACTGAATGAAAGGAGCTGGCATCTCACTCTCTTTGAATCTTCTTTATCATGCTAGGATTAACAGGAAAAAGCTAAAAATTTCAGAATTGCACCGTGCAATGTGGAGATATTACTGTTTGTGCATTTACAATATTCATTGATTTTTGCCATTGAAAAACATGTTTTTCATATACCAGAAATGTTTGAAGCTACTGACTGAATGAAAGGAGCTGGCATCTCACTCTCTTTGAATCTTCTTTATCATGCTAGGATTAGCAGGAAAAAGCAAAAAAATTCAGAATTGCACCTTGCAATGTGGAGATATTACTGTTTGTGCATTTACAATATTCATTGATTTTTGCCATTGAAAAACATGTTTTTCATATACCAGAAATGTTTGAAGCTACTGACTGAATGAAAGGAGCTGGCATCTCACTCTCTTTGAATCTTCTTTATCATGCTAGGATTAGCAGGAAAAAGCAAAAAAATTCAGAATTGCACCTTGCAATGTGGAGATATTACTGTTTGTGCATTTACAATATTCATTGATTTTTGCCATTGAAAAACATGTTTTTCATATACCAGAAATGTTTGAAGCTACTGACTGAATGAAAGGAGCTGGCATCTCACTCTCTTTGAATCTTCTTTATCATGCTAGGATTAACAGGAAAAAGCTAAAAATTTCAGAATTGCACCGTGCAATGTGGAGATATTACTGTTTGTGCATTTACAATATTCATTGATTTTTGCCATTGAAAAACATGTTTTTCATATACCAGAAATGTTTGAAGCTACTGACTGAATGAAAGGAGCTGGCATCTCACTCTCTTTGAATCTTCTTTATCATGCTAGGATTAACAGGAAAAAGCTAAAAATTTCAGAATTGCACCGTGCAATGTGGAGATATTACTGTTTGTGCATTTACAATATTCATTGATTTTTGCCATTGAAAAACATGTTTTTCATATACCAGAAATGTTTGAAGCTACTGACTGAATGAAAGGAGCTGGCATCTCACTCTCTTTGAATCTTCTTTATCATGCTAGGATTAGCAGGAAAAAGCAAAAAATTTCAGAATTGCACCTTGCAATGTGGAGATATTACTGTTTGTGCATTTACAATATTCATTGATTTTTGCCATTGAAAAACATGTTTTTCATATACCAGAAATGTTTGAAGCTACTGACTGAATGAAAGGAGCTGGCATCTCACTCTCTTTGAATCTTCTTTATCATGCTAGGATTAACAGGAAAAAGCAAAAAATTTCAGAATTGCACCTTGCAATGTGGAGATATTACTGTTTGTGCATTTACAATATTCATTGATTTTTGCCATTGAAAAACATGTTTTTCATATACCAGAAATGTTTGAAGCTACTGACTGAATGAAAGGAGCTGGCATCTCACTCTCTTTGAATCTTCTTTATCATGCTAGGATTAACAGGAAAAAGCAAAAAATTTCAGAATTGCACCTTGCAATGTGGAGATATTACTGTTTGTGCATTTACAATATTCATTGATTTTTGCCATTGAAAAACGTCCAGAAATGTTTGAAGCTACTGACTGAATGAAAGGAGCTGGCATCTCACTCTCTTTGAATCTTCTTTATCATGCTAGGATTAAGAGGAAAAAGCAAAAAATTTCTGAATTGCACCTTGCAATGTGGAGATATTACTGTTTGTGCATTTACAATATTCATTGATTTTTGCCATTGAAAAACGTCCAGAAATGTTTGAAGCTACTGACTGAATGAAAGGAGCTGGCATCTCACTCTCTTTGAATCTTCTTTATCATGCTAGGATTAGCAGGAAAAAGCAAAAAATTTCAGAATTGCACCTTGCAATGTGGAGATATTACTGTTTGTGCATTTACAATATTCATTGATTTTTGCCATTGAAAAACGTTTTTCATATACCAGAAATGTTTGAAGCTACTGACTGAATGAAAGGAGCTGGCATCTCACTCTCTTTGAATCTTCTTTATCATGCTAGGATTAGCAGGAAAAAGCAAAAAATTTCAGAATTGCACCTTGCAATGTGGAGATATTACTGTTTGTGCATTTACAATATTCATTGATTTTTGCCATTGAAAAACATGTTTTTCATATACCAGAAATGTTTGAAGCTACTGACTGAATGAAAGGAGCTGGCATCTCACTCTCTTTGAATCTTCTTTATCATGCTAGGATTAAGAGGAAAAAGCAAAAAATTTCAGAATTGCACCTTGCAATGTGGAGATATTACTGTTTGTGCATTTACAATATTCATTGATTTTTGCCATTGAAAAACGTCCAGAAATGTTTGAAGCTACTGACTGAATGAAAGGAGCTGGCATCTCACTCTCTTTGAATCTTCTTTATCATGCTAGGATTAGCAGGAAAAAGCAAAAAATTTCAGAATTGCACCTTGCAATGTGGAGATATTACTGTTTGTGCATTTACAATATTCATTGATTTTTGCCATTGAAAAACATGTTTTTCATATACCAGAAATGTTTGAAGCTACTGACTGAATGAAAGGAGCTGGCATCTCACTCTCTTTGAATCTTCTTTATCATGCTAGGATTAACAGGAAAAAGCAAAAAATTTCAGAATTGCACCTTGCAATGTGGAGATATTACTGTTTGTGCATTTACAATATTCATTGATTTTTGCCATTGAAAAACATGTTTTTCATATACCAGAAATGTTTGAAGCTACTGACTGAATGAAAGGAGCTGGCATCTCACTCTCTTTGAATCTTCTTTATCATGCTAGGATTAACAGGAAAAAGCTAAAAATTTCAGAATTGCACCGTGCAATGTGGAGATATTACTGTTTGTGCATTTACAATATTCATTGATTTTTGCCATTGAAAAACATGTTTTTCATATACCAGAAATGTTTGAAGCTTCTGACTGAATGAAAGGAGCTGGCATCTCACTCTCTTTGAATCTTCTTTATCATGCTAGGATTAGCAGGAAAAAGCAAAAAAATTCAGAATTGCACCTTGCAATGTGGAGATATTACTGTTTGTGCATTTACAATATTCATTGATTTTTGCCATTGAAAAACATGTTTTTCATATACCAGAAATGTTTGAAGCTACTGACTGAATGAAAGGAGCTGGCATCTCACTCTCTTTGAATCTTCTTTATCATGCTAGGATTAACAGGAAAAAGCTAAAAATTTCAGAATTGCACCGTGCAATGTGGAGATATTACTGTTTGTGCATTTACAATATTCATTGATTTTTGCCATTGAAAAACATGTTTTTCATATACCAGAAATGTTTGAAGCTACTGACTGAATGAAAGGAGCTGGCATCTCACTCTCTTTGAATCTTCTTTATCATGCTAGGATTAACAGGAAAAAGCAAAAAATTTCAGAATTGCACCTTGCAATGTGGAGATATTACTGTTTGTGCATTTACAATATTCATTGATTTTTGCCATTGAAAAACATGTTTTTCATATACCAGAAATGTTTGAAGCTACTGACTGAATGAAAGGAGCTGGCATCTCACTCTCTTTGAATCTTCTTTATCATGCTAGGATTAACAGGAAAAAGCTAAAAATTTCAGAATTGCACCGTGCAATGTGGAGATATTACTGTTTGTGCATTTACAATATTCATTGATTTTTGCCATTGAAAAACATATTTTTCATATACCAGAAATGTTTGAAGCTTCTGACTGAATGAAAGGAGCTGGCATCTCACTCTCTTTGAATCTTCTTTATCATGCTAGGATTAGCAGGAAAAAGCAAAAAAATTCAGAATTGCACCTTGCAATGTGGAGATATTACTGTTTGTGCATTTACAATATTCATTGATTTTTGCCATTGAAAAACATGTTTTTCATATACCAGAAATGTTTGAAGCTACTGACTGAATGAAAGGAGCTGGCATCTCACTCTCTTTGAATCTT